>NW_024412396.1:25200297-25217138 GCF_014898765.1 Herpailurus yagouaroundi | reverse complement strand
ACATATATATGTACAATATATATAATATGTACATTATATATATGTGTATATATATAATATGTACATTATATATGTATATATATATAATATATACATCTTACAATTACTGAGCGTGTATGATGTGCTGAATACTACATGTTTTACATGAATATTTTCACTTAATGCTAACCACCTATGATAAACGTAATATTATATTCCTCATTTTACAGATGAGAACAATGAGGCATTAAGAGGGAAATAAGTAAGGTTATAAATGTATAAATGGCAGAGACTGGCCCCAAAGAACATATATCAAACCAAGTTCATGTTTTTTCATGGCTCTATGAGTTAATAGACTCATAGTAACATATGTAGTAAATTCACAAAATTAGACCAGAAAATACCTCAGTGGATTGCACAAACCACACAGGAAAATCATGTTTTAATCACTGTAGGTAAAAGTAATGTCAGAAATTATTTGAGGAAGAATACTAAATATATTTTAAAATATATTACTTATTTTACTTTATGTGGATATTGCCCATGATATTGATTTCTTAGAGAGTTCACAGTCCTTTGATTAAAAAGGCATATTTAATAAATGTTAAAGCCTTATGATTGATAGCTAACAAGTTCTTTTCTGTCTACAATTTTTTTAAGAGTATTTTCCACATGTAAGATGACTAGACTGTGAGCTCTTAAGGATAGCAAATTTCTATATTTATCATGGTTATAAGTCAAATTACCTTTTGATGTATTTCTATTTTTATATTTGTTTATGTATTTATTGAGAGAGAGAGAGAGAGAGAGAGAGAGAGAGAGAATCCGAAGTAGGTTCCGCTCAGCATGAAGCCAATGCAGGGCTCAATCTTAGGACCGTGAGATCACAACCTGAGCTGATATCAAGAGTTGGACGCTTAACCAACTGAGCCACCCAGGCACCCCACCTTTTGATGTATTTCTTAACATTAACATTTTTCCTACTACTCTTTTAAGTATAGAAATATATATAATATGAATAGTATATATATATATATAGTCACTATATATATAATTTATATATAGATAGAGATATAAATTATATATAGAGAGTATGTACAGTTGACCCTTGAACAGGTCCACTTATACATGGATTTTTCTAATAAATCCAGTACAGTACTGTAAATATATTTTCTTTTATGATTCTCTTAACATTTTATTTTTTCTAATTTTTTAAAAATGCTTATTTATATTTGAGAGAGAGAGAGAGACAGGGCGTGAGCAGGATGGGAGAGGAGCAGAGAGACAGAGAACCTGAACAGGCTCCAGGCTGCGAGCTGTCAGCACAGAGCCCACTGAGGGTCTAAACTCACCATCAGTAAGATCATGAACTGAGCTAAATCGGATGCTTAACTGACTGAGCCACCCAGGCACCCCAACATTTTCTTTTCTCTAGCTTACTTTACTATAAGAATATGGTGTATTACACATACAACATAAAAAATGTGTGTTATTGATTGTTTATATTATTGGTAAGCCTTTCGGTCAACAGTAGGCTATTCGTATCTCATTCTGGGGGAAGTCAAAAGCTATTCACAGATTTCTGACTATGCAGGGTATCAGCACCCTTAACCCCTGCATTATTTGAGGGTCAACTATACATTTATCTATCTATATACATCCATATATAAAATTTGTAGAATAATGTAATTAACAACTGTGTAACCGTTACCTAACTTCAGTAATTGTAAACGTTTTGTGGCATTCTATCTCCTCTTTCTCAGTCTCTGTAAATACATGTGTACACACACGCATCATTAATACATGTACTTTTTTGCTGAATCATTTAAAGTACATCTCAAACACCACTGACTTCACCTGTTGGTACTGCCACATGTATTCCCTAAGAACAAAGACATCATCTTACTCTATTCCAATAAATATTCTATACAATGAGAATATAAACCAGAAATTTAACATTTCACATAACATTATCTAATAGGAAATTTATATCAAATTTCTCCCAAATACAACCTTTATATATTTTTAAAAATATATTTATTATTTTTTTTAATTTGAGAGAAATAGAGAAAGTGGCCATGAGTAGGGGAGGGACAGAGGGGAAGGGAGACAGAGAATCCCAAGCAGGCTCCACTCTGTCAGCGCAGAGCCTGACATGGAGCTCAATCTCAAGAACCATGAGACCATGACCTGAGTAGAAATGGAGAGCTGGGTGCCCAAATGACTGAGCCACCCAGGTACCTCAGTCCTTTATATGTTTTATTACAATGATTTAATCAAGATTCACGCAGGACATTCATTTTTAATGTATAAGTTGTTTATTTGATTTAGAAGTGTCCAAAACATTTTTGTATATCTAAGACAGTGATGACATTGACATTTTTAAAGGGTTTAATCCAGGTATTTTTATAATGTCTCACAGTCAGAATTTTATTGATTCCTAATAATCTATTTCAAGTTAAATACTTCAGCAAGAATGCCATATAGGTGATGTTTGAACTTCATATTACTTTCCACCTAGAGATACACAATGCCGGTTTGTCCCATTTTGATGATGCTAAATTGGATCATTTGGTTTAGGTAGTGTGCACCAAAAAGGTAAGGTTAATTTTTGGTTTGTTTTTGACCCGTAGGTAATAGTTGAGATCATGTGAATGTACTTGGTCCTTACAGCTTTCATCTATGGCTTAAGGATCTGTTGATGGTCCTTAACCTGGTTTCTTAACAGTATCCATTATATACTGGTAAATATGAAATGGCAATTCTCTAATTTCTTCACTTACTGTATTATTCTGAAAAGATGACTCTCTTTAAGAATCGCAATGGATTCTTAATTATTTTCTTAAGTGCTAAAAATCCATTACTATCATTATTATTTTGGATACTTTACTTGTATATATCTAGCCATTAGGAGCCTTTTAAACCCTGAACTTTTGACATGCCCTTGTCAGTTTTTAAGCATGTCTTGCCTTCTCCACAAGATATTACAGACTCACCTTGTCCTTTCCCTATTTAAAACCCAGTTGAAGTCATTTTTCCAAAGAGTCCTGGTTCCTTCTAGTGGGAAATTGTATTTAGGAAGACACGGGCACTAGTTATGACTATTACTATTGTGGTAACTTTGCCTTTGAATTGTGAGGTTCTTCTGGTGAAATAACCTAGGATTTATATATATACATATACACACACACATACACACAGTATGTATGAATATATAACATATGTATATACAATAGACATGTCTAATAAAATGGTTCAGAAAGCCTAGGATTATATATAGGGAGAGAACATATATTTAAGATTTCTACTTGTTACCTTTATATTTCTGCTTTTTATAATACTCAGTTTCTCCTTTCCTTACTTTGGCTTGTACAATTTGGGTTGCCACATTGAAATGATAGCCTTTGGCACCACCTATTTCCTAGTTATGTTATTTTATATTTTTAAGAAAATATACTATTCACACACTATTTTTTGCCCTGGTTCCCATCTCAGTGCTAGTCTTAGATCTCCAACTGAATATATTTAATCCCTAGTAACAGTCCCTCGGCTGAAATTTCCCCAATTCTGTCTTGGTTGGATAAAGCTTATTCCTATATTTTATAAGCTTCAAAAAATCTTCAAGAATATAGTATTCTCTGAGTTATCATATACTAAATTTTTTTTCTTTAGTCTCAGATAAAGCCCAACTTTATATAAATTTACATGCGTTTAATTTTAGCCACATAGATGATGGAAATGATAGCAATTCATATGCATGGAGCATACATACAATCACAGACTCACCTTGTCCTGAGAATTTGGTCCCTAAGTACAGATTGTGTATGTATTTTCATTTTATCCCCCACTCCAGACATTCCCTGGTTTATGTGTATGCCTGCAAGGCAACATACAAGTACAGACCAGAAGACAAAAGAAATAACAGTTCCTCCAGTTAAAGCTCAGTCAGAGGGCAATGGAAGCAGAAGAAAATATTTCAGATTCTCTTGCTTCAGACAGACATCTATCTCTGGGAGGCATGCTGAATACCCCTCAGGGAAGTGTGGTGAGCCAGGCTACCACTGCTCTTGGAATTATCTCAATAATGCACTCAGGCTTTAATTAACTCCTTAACTATTCTAACTATCCCTCCCTTTAACTTTCTGAAGTCACTTCTCAAATAATTTAAACTGCACTTAAGTGCTTATCTTGATTCTATTTTCAGGAAAACTCAAAATACAAGAGGTGGTACAAGAAATTATTCTAGAAAGTAACCTCTATGATAGGGTTCTAGAAATGCATTACTCATCAGTCATGTGAAAATAAGTACTGCCTTGTTTGTGATAAAAATGCCTAGTGTGTTATTAAAGGTGAAAAGAAGTGAAAGATATATACTCTGAAAACTGTAATACATTGATGAAAAAACTAAAGATAATACAAATAAATGGAAAGATATTCCATGTTCATTGATTGGAAGACCAATACTGTTAAAATGTCCATACTACCCAAAGCAATCTACAGATTTAACACAATCCCTATCAAAATACCAGCAACATTTTTCACAGAACTAGAAAAAATAATACTAACATTTGTATGGAACCACCAAAGATGTCAAATAGCCAAGGCAATCTTGAAAAAAGGAGAAAAAAACTGGAGGTATCACAATCTCATGTGTCAAGATATACTACAAAGCTATAGTAATCAAAACAGTCTAGTACTGGCACAAAATAGACACATCGATCAGTGGAACAGAATAGAGAGCCCAGAAATAAATCCACACCTACATGATCAATTAATCTATAACAAAGGAGTCAAAAATTTGCAATGGGAAAAAGACAGTCTCTTCAACAAATGATGTTAGAAAAACTGGACAGCTTCATGCAAAAGAATGAAACCGGGTCAATTTCTTACACTATACTCAAAAATAAATTCAAAATGGATTAAAGACCTAAATGTGAGACCTGAAACCATAAAAATCATAGAAGAGAGCACAGGCAGTAACTTCTCTGACATTGGTAGTAGCAATTTTTAAGATCTCTCCTAAGGCAACTGAAACAAAAACAAAACAAACTATTGGGATTACATTAAATAAAGAGTTTTTACATATGGAAGGAAACCATTAACAAAACAAAAGGCAATCTACTGAATGGGAGAACATATTTCCAATGATATATCCAATAAGGGGTTAATATACAAAACATATGAAGAATTTACACAACTCAACATCAAAAAATCAAATAATCCAATTTAAAAATGGCCAGAGAACATGAATAGACATTTTTTTCCAAAGAAGACATACAGATGGTCAACAGACATGAAAAGATGCTCAACATCAGTAATCATCAGGAAAATGCAAATCAAAACCACAATGAGATACCAGATGTCAGAATGGCTAGAATCAAAAAGACAAGAAACAACAAGTATTGGCAAGGTGTGGAGAAAAAGGAATCCTTGTGCACTGCTAATGGGAAATGTAAATTCATCCAGCTATTATGGAAAACAGTATGGAAGTTTCCCAAAAAATTAAAAATAAAATCATCATATGATCCAGTAATTACTCTACTGTGTATTTACCCAAGTAAATTAAAACACTAATTTGAACAGAAATATGCACCCCTATGTTTATTGCAACATTATTTACAATACCCAAAATATGGAAGCAACTCAAGTGTCTGTCCATAGATGAATGAATAAAGAATAAGTGGTATGCATATACAATGGAATATTGCTCAACCATAAAAAATAATGAAATCTTGCCATTTGCAACAACATGGACAGATGTACAAGCTATAATACTGAATGAAGTCAGTGAGACAGAGAAAGATAAATGCTATATTATTTAATTCATATGGGGAATTTAAGAAACAAAACAAATTGACACAAAAAACAATAACAACAAAAACAGACTTTTAAATACAGACAACAAATTTATGGTTACCACAGGAGAGGTGGTTGGGAGGGTGAGTGAAATAGATGATAAGGAATAAGAGTACACTTACTGTGATGAACACTGAGTAATGTATCGAATTGTTGAATCATTATATTGTACACCCAGAGCTAATATCATGCTGTATGTTAATTACATTTCAGTAAAAAAGGGGGGATCTTAAAGCCTCAAGGTAGCGAATATGTTAGAATCAGGTTTTTGTTTGTTTGTTTCTTTGTTTTTCAGACCAAAGAATCCACCAGATACTAGGAGGTCTCAGAGGACACACTTTTTATTAAATCAATAATGAATGAATGAACGTAGCAGTATATTTGAGAAGCTCTGTGGTGGCTGTATCTTCTAACCCAGAATGAGATGATACCTTGTAGCTGATCTCATTTGTTCAATGTGAGTCACAGAATTGTGGATAAGGAAAATGAAGTAACTTAAATTACTTAGTATGTCAGAGGCAAGGTGACTATAATTGCTACCACTGGAGCAAGGCTGAAATGGAAACCTAAGATCCATTAATAAGCATGGTACAAGATGAGTGGATAATCAACAAGATTAAGTTTAATTGAAGAATTAGCAAAAAATAAAAACTAGTAAATGGAAGTTCCATCTAGTTTCCAACTTTTGGTCGGTTCTGAGTCAGAGCACATGAATTAAAAGGGAGGTTGACTTCCCTTGAAAAAGAACCCTAAAACACCACCACAAGTATTCTCCCAAATGTCTCGTTGACATTTATTAAACTAACTGTATATACCAGGACAAAGAGAATACCCAAATCTTTTGAAGGTCTTTGCATACAATGTATGCAAAAGTGATTCCACTCCACCATATGAAACACTATGGTGGCCACCAAATTAGATTGGTGAAGTATGAGTAATAAATCACTATTGCCAAGATTTGCCTGACAGATAATCCAATGAATCTGTAGACCCATGAACCAGATCCAAGCAACCAGAGAGTCTTTACTCCCTCCCCTGTCCTTGGAATGTGTTCCACTTTCCTTCCCTGCTCCTAGAAGCTGCCTCAAGAGCATAGCATTTAGATCATGGTATGATGTCAAGACCCTCTAGAAAGTATATGTGACTTAATCCAGTTAAGGCCCTCACATAAACTTTTAAAATTTGACAGGCACGTCAGAGACCAACTTGTCTTGTGACTGCCCAAGACAAACTTTGTATAAGTTCCCTCGTTTATGAAACCTGCCAATCTGAACTTCTCTGCCTCTTTCTTCAGTTCCTCCTTGCCCTCTGCATAAAGGAGCTGGGTTCAGATTACACCCAGGAAAATCCCAGGGTTTCAAAGCAATGAAAGAGTGGTTCCTCATCTACCTAGGCCACCAATGGTAACAAAAAGAACAGTTTCCACATCTGTCATATTTTAGGTAGATTAAACCAACTTTGGACATCTCACCAAAATGGAAGAATAATGGAACATGTATATATTCACATCACTTATCTGGTTCATTGCCAGCATTCAATACATGGTTTGGATTCCAAATGAATAACTGAAAAATTGAATAATATCAAAAATACAAAATGAAATTATGAAAGAGATGTAACATTGTAAATATGTAAAGAAAAATAAAATTAACCAATGACTGTTTTTGGATTAGAAGCCGTCTGCTCTTTAGCATCTATTAAAATTTCATACTACAATGAAAGCAAGTAGAGCCCAAAGGAAGTTGTAACACACAGTATAAATTAAGAAATTTGTCTCCATGTTCAACATGGAGCCTTCTGTTCAACCAGAAACTATCATTCATTAAATAGTGAAGTACATCATGCTGCACGGGAAAGGTAGTGTTATTCATGAAGGATTCCCAAACCAAGTGAACTGTCATTTTACACATTACCTTGTTAGTAAGGAAGTCCATTTATATTATCTGCTTGACTAAATTAGGCCAGATGCTTAGAGAGTGAGTTTGGTGCATATCCAGAATCATAAGATAATCATCCGAGCCCCAAACAAAGAATAACAACTGTTTGCCAAAGAGTAACATCTGGGGTGTCTCATAGCACAATCCCCATAACAGTGAAAATGGGTACAACGTCCAATTTTCATCTGTTATATGTGCTAATTCTGCAAATACATGTGGCCTCATTTGCTACTTCAAATAAAAGTACCAGAGCATCTGTTCAGGTAAATCCCATATCCAAGGACGTTAACTGTGCTCCTTAGAGCCAGATTTTATGCTGTTTAAATAAATATTATTTGTGCTTTAGAGAGTCTTTTATCAGCAGGATTTGAAAATTTTGCTTTCCTAAAAAGTTCTTCTTAATAATTGTTTCCTGTAGAATTATCCAATACTGACAACAGAAGGTCTGTTCAAAGTAATATTCTGATTATCTTAAAATAAATAACTTTTTAAAACATTTTTCATATGAATGAAGACAATTTGGATAACTTCAACTCTTTTCCATATTTCCTAATTGCTTGTTCTTTTTATTCCTTCCTGAGGCTTCTTTAGCTCTCAGGTCCCTTCTTTCACTAAAACCATACCAACTCTTGACTCCTCTTTCCCAACAGACCATGTCAGAAACTATGTCTTAAGACTAACAAGATATATTGAAGCTATTCAATTAATACTTAAACATGATTTTATATTTGCTTGTTTTTATCATCATAAATCATCCATAGTACTGTAATTAAAACTACCCCTCCAATAGCTCAACTTCTCAATTATGGGGCCTCCTCACTACCCATGATCTCATCTCCACTGCTTCTTAACTACCATTCAATAGCTAGTATCCTAACTATATCACCTCCACCTTGGTTAAGGAGTTTCCTAGGATTCTTTGAAAAAAAAATTTAGTTATAGCTCAGCTCATTTTCTGTTTTGTCAGACCGAGCCCCAAATACTCCTCAAATTTGAGACAATTTTATAGCCATTTTTAAATGAAACACAGAATCACAAAAGCATAAATAGAGATAATTTACTGAGTACTTAATTTAAGCCAAGCTTTGTATAATAAGTGCGGAAATGCAGTGTTTGTATACAGTATTTTTGTTTTGTTTTTACTATTTTTTTTTACAGTGGGCAGTCAGAACAGAATACTGTTTTCTAAATTTACTTAGATCACATCCTTTCCTCCCCATTCACTTCAGTGTTATGTGATTCCTTTGTAATGCAGTTAAGATTGATTTGTCGCAGCCTGGTATTTTTATTGTGTGTTGTTGTTTGCATATACTAAAAATTACTTTGTGGTGTGTAGTTCTTTGGGCTTTGACCAATGGATACAATCCTTTATCACTACCATATTCACTTTGACAATTATTTCATCATAAAGACTGTGTCTTTATAAACAATTCTACCCCCATTCATAAAGTTTCTCCAGTGTTGTAAAGACACGTTATCACTGTCTTTTTGCTTGTATTATTTCTCATGAGAAATATCCCCTCATCTGCACCTTAGTTTCTCTGTACACAATGTCTTTTTTTTCTGTATGCCCTAAGATTTTTTTCATCACTGCTTTTGATTATGACATGAGTTGGTAGAGTTTTCTTCCTAATTCTTGTGCTTGGGGTTTATTGAGGTTCTTGGATACATGGGTTTATAATTTCCATCATGTTTGTGAAATCACTGGCCATTATTTATTCAGTTTTGTTCTGTCCTTCCTATCCCTCCCCATTGAAAGTCTACAATCGTGTGTATAGCAGTCTACTTGAGGCCGTCCTACAAAGTAACTTCGAATTTTTTTTCCATCTGCACTTTATTTTGAATACTTTCTATTGATATATCCTCATGATCATTAATTTATTTATCTGTAATATCTGGTATGGCACTTATCCTATTCAGAGTTTTTTATCCTAAGATATTACAGATTTCATCTTGAGTAGTTTAATTTTGATCTTATAAAAATATCTTCCGTATCTCTAATTTTTAATTGTAGTTTTGGTAACTGTTTTTAATAACTTTTTCTGGTAAGTCAAACATCTGTATCACTCCTGATTCTTGATTGATTGATTTTTATCCTCATTTTGGATTGTCTTTTCCTGCCTCTTTGCATTCCTGGTAATCATTGAAGGGTTCCTAACATTGTAGATTGTATTTTGTTACACACTGGATAATTTTTTAGTCCTAAAATCCTTCTTGAGCTCTGCTCTGAGATGCAATTAAGTTACTTGGAAATGGTTTGTTCCTTCATGTCATGCTTTTATGATTTGCCATGTGGGTCTCAGCAGTGCTCACTCTACAGCTTATTATAACCCATATCTGGTGCAAGACCTTCTTTCAAATTCTGTTCAATATTCCATGATTTAATGATATTTACCAGTTTAGCTGGTAGAAAAGGACACTGTCTGTAGCTTTGTTTGAACATCAGGTACTGTTCTCCTACTTTTTAAATTATTATTATTAGATAGTTATTTTCCTGACCTCAGGGATTTTCCTCACATGTATGTGCTAAATACTTGTTGAAAACTTCAAGAGAACTCTATGCAGGTTTCCTGGATTGTCTCTCCATGGTGCTCTCTCCTCTCTGTTACTCTATACTATAAACACTGGTATCCTTGATCTCTCCAGACTCCCAGCTCTATCTCCTCAACCTAAGGAATATGCTGGGCTTCACCTCGGTTTCCAGTCCTTGAGCTGTGGTCAGGAAAATTCTTTCAATTAAGTGAGCTGGGCAATGATAGGAATTACCTTATTTGTTTTCCATTTCCCTTTTCTTCATTGTTTAAGGCCAATGTTTTAAAAACAGATATTTATTTTTTTCTCTATTTTTTTGCTGTTTTTTTGTTGCTGCTGTCGTTTTAGGCAGGGTAAACCCAGTTCTTCATATTCCATCTTGGTCAGAAGAGAAATTTTCTGGTGATACATGAGACAGAAGACAAAAAAAGGAATACATTTTTGCCTATAGGCAAGCTATTCTTGAATTTAATTTAATCTCTTACTATTCAGGTTATTCTGAATCTCTTGAGGTAAAATTCTAAGCCTTCTGCTATTTTTCTTGCATTAATGGATACAAGAGGCCATGGCTGTCACAAGAGGTTGGCCTCTTGAAGGAAGGAAGATCTTCTGATGCATAAACCATATCCCCAGATAATCACACACTTACTGGCTAACCCTAAAGGACTAAAAAGAGAAAAAGTGTGGAATATTATTTCCACTTTCATCATATTTTTCATATGGAGGGCCCTCCATCAGTATAGAACTCCTTGCCATTCTCTCCAGTTCTGTCTTCTCCTCAAGGCTCAAAGGGTCATTATTTCATTGAAAAGTTTAGGTGCTGCGATTCAAACTTCTTTTCTCCTATTCTTTTCCTATCTAGCTTATCTTTGGAGCACACCCATACTCTTGAATCCCCAATGATGTAAACTTTAAAACGACATCTCTCTGTCTTATATTTTTCCTGAGTGTTCATTGCATGATTTATTATGCTAATCCTATGAGCAAATCTCCCTAAAGGAAAACCAACCAAACAACAAACCAAATTTTCCACATAATTCTCTACCTACATATTGCCTTATTTCACTTGATCTTCTTCCTCAACACACTTTAAAATTTTTTTAAATAGAGAAGCAATGTTCTGGACAGAAAGGCCTGTGAACAGGAAAATAGGGTGAAAAAAAATTGGGAAAGGAACAGTTAAGTCTTTTTAAAACCATTTGCTTCCCTAGTGTCTATTGGTAGAGAATTTCAAAATCTTCTGAGCCACTGGGGCATAGTGACAAGAGGCAGTAGTTGGTAATAGGGAATTGACCAAATTTTAGAATAGAGTCACATTTTTAAAAATTGATTTTAATGCCCATTCTGAGATTTCTCCTCATTTCAAGAGCCTAGAGATGCTCAATGAGTATAGTAATTTTGTATAACAGGCAATAAGGAATTCCTACATCTATTCATGGATATCAAGAGAGCATTCAAAAATCTGAGTTAGGGAATACAGATGCAGACAATGTTTGGAAATACAAATAGGGATGGAGAGAAATAAAAGAGCAGTTTCCAAGACACCACGCTCATATTGAGAGATAAAAATTCAGTTGCCAGCAAGAATAAGGAAGAACACTGTGACCCTGGTGTTCACCAGACTTTTCATTTGCTCGCTCACTTCTCTTAGCCTCTCTGGCAATTAGAGCAGGGTCACGTAGCTAGTTATGGCCAGTGACACATGAGCAAAAGTGATTTGACACTTCCTAGCTAAGTAAGGTATTGAAAACCCTGTGCATGGTTCTCTAGGTTTATTTTTTCATGTCTACATGCCAGAGAAGGCTACTTATTCCAGTCACCTGTCTATAAGGTGGTAGTGCTACTAACATCCTAGGGATCTGAGTGTTCTGAGGACCTATGCACCACCTCAGCCATGTGGAACCTGTAGTGTGGTAGTACAAACTTTGATAGTATTGGGCCACTGGTCTTTTTAATTTGTTTTTCATTTCCCCACAGCATAAATTAGTCTATATTGACTAATACAGGCACCAAACCTGGAAGGACAGAGGGTGTCAAACAGATGACAAGCAAGAAGTACACATTGGACAGAAGATGATGATAAAGGTAACAAAACTTGTGTTTAAGGACAAGGTTGAACTTAATATTTGCATCCCAGAATTCTAGATGCAAGCTTTAATATATTCCCCATCTAAATTTATATCATTTTAATCAAATAATTAAATTAAGGTTCAAGGGACCTAAACTATGAGGGTAGGAATATATGTATCCCAACTGAGTTTTCAGCGGAAGCTGATCGAGAAGAATATTGCACTACAATAACAATATATTAAACATCAGATATACATAAGCAGAGGGAATATAGTCAATAATGTAATAATGTATGGCAACAGATGGTAGGTACACTTATTGTGGAGAATTGCATGATGTATAGAATTGTCAAATCATTATGTTGTACATGCTAAACCAATATACCATTGTATGTCAACTATATTTCAATAAAAAATCTAAACATGTTTTTAGAATGCTTGGTAAAAAAATGAGGATCCATTTTGTGATGAATTTTTGAATAAGGTTGACTTTACTGAAACTTTAATGTGCATACCCTTCTTAAGATTAAATTAAGATTAAATATTACTTCTGCTAACTGAACAATATCGGTTAGCTCACTTAAGCTAAACTAAACAATTCATGTCCATTTTCTTCTTGCAAGACGACCTGTGATGCTACCAGCCCCAGCTGTCCCAAAAAACCCAGGGCGTAGCACTATTGTTATTCACTTTTTCTTAACCTGTAGTATCATAGGATACTAACCTTGTCTGTTTTCATTTCTCTTTGAGGAAAAAAAAAATGGGTTGAGTACTGGAATCTTAATGAGCTCAAATCTTTTGATTAAAAGTAGCTTACAAGTTACATTTTTATAACCTTTAAGCAATATTTAAAGTTCTCCTTCAGATTTATTAATTATTAAATTAACCATTAATCTGAAGAAAATAATGTATGGATAAATAGAACTCTTTGTAATAATGAATCTCACAAAGTAGGCAGTGAGAAGACATTAAGCCTCTTAATTGCCTTAAAGAATATAGTTGTTACTACATAGGAGAGTTAACTACCCCAGGATTAAAATAGTTAAAAGAAATAAAGCTTTCTGAATATATGTTTCCTATCACTGTAAATACACAGTGATACACAAGGGAAAATGAAGATTCAAATGTTTGATCTTCTCCGTCCCCATCTGCACCTGGTATTCTCATCCTTTCCTAACTTCTACTTAAATAGTTACCAAAAAGAACCTTACTTGAGTACAGGAAACTAGTTGACACCATAGCATCTGACTTTCACTTTCTTTCTTCCAACTCTGGTTCACTGACATGAAATCTGTTTTCTGTTAGTAACAAAGGAGTACTATTTGAGATACAGCTGCGGTAGACCTATAGGCTGAGATGTGTCTCCAGGACCAGAGGCACAGGCCAAGGACACCATTGTCAAGCCAGGATCATGCTTTCCACTGCCATTATGACCAGTATAACTGACAACACTACTAAACACACACCTGCATACTAATTGCTTTTTTTAATATCATGTGCAGTTGTGGATAAGAACTTTAGTTCATTCCATAAATGTTTTAACGTGTTTCTGCATTCCTATTGTGAAATCCTTGCTATAGCACACAATTATGGGCTTCTTGAATAAAGAGAACAAATAATGTAAATGATAGGTACTAATAAGGTTGGATCCAAATACTGTTTCCTGCCAGTCTGCCTTGATCCCAGGTTATACACCTCAACTCTTTCTTCCCTTGTAATCAGTTCTTTTCCAGAGAGTCACTATTTCCTTCCTACACATAGAACTGTATAAATCTACATTATTAGCCTACATAATGTATCAGACTTCCCTCTGGTTTTAATGACCACAGTTTAGGAACAAATTCAGTAAAATTTCCATATAACCTAAAATTTGTGTATATTAAACAAAAATGTTATATCTTACAGCTTATATTTTTTCACTGTTTAAAATTTTAAATACAAATAAAATCTCTAAGTGATTGTATTGAGTGATAGAACTGGCATATCAGCTTCTTTCTCTGTCTTAAAAGTTATTTTTTTAATTCCAAAACTACTAATTAAAGTCAGTGAAATGTAGCAGTACAGGAGTTGGAGATATAAAATGTATTAGAATCAAACTGGAACAATTCCAAATGTGCTCTGAAAATGAATGCAGAGAGCTGAATCTGTGCGTGCCAGCAACTGAATATATGTATAACTATGAATTCTCCATATTACTTTTCACATAGGATACAATGTTTCTTAGTGAAAGTAAGTATGAAAAAATAGAATAAAGTATAAGACCATAATAAAGTGATAATAAATTAACTGATAATTTAACAAGCTACTTTGATATTGTATATATGCCACTAAAATTCAATAGTAACTATAGGCAATTGTCTTTATAATTTGAATAAAAATTATTTTTTTCAGGGAGAAGTATCTTCTCATGGATGTTATTTAGAATCTCCAGTTCATGGTCATAAGATAAAGCAAAGTGACTTATAGATGATTTGACTATTTAAAAATTCTCCACAGACAAGGGACCACCTCTTTGCACAAGGATATGCTACTTTGACTGCTTTGTTCTTGGCATAAAACTGACTTTTATGAGGTAAGAAAAAAGAATGCAATGCTGCTGTTGGCTGTACAACAATGAAACTTCTGAAAACAGCATAGATGCCAATGAAATCATAAATGTGTTTATATTGAAACTCAACTGAAGTGCATATAAGCACCAACAGTTTGAATTCTGAAGCTCCATAGATTGCATTTTTCTGCCAATTTGTAGTAATATAACTAGGAAAATTGGACAATTGAATTATCCATGCAGGAATGCCTCATATGATTTTGCTGACTATAGACTTTAGAAGGATGTCCAGCTGATGGCCCATGAGGGATGAAATCTAGCCCAAATTCTGTTTGGCAAGCTATGAGCTCATGCATATGACTGCATCTGCCCAGAAAAGTAGCACATTTTATTAATTAGCATAACGACATCTGTTTTCTTAAGGTGTATCCCATGGTGTTCAATTTACCCAGAGGGAGTACCATTTTCTGCTTTGTACAAGCATTCCCTTTATTGAATATTTGTAACTAAGAGAGTTAACTTCCACTTTTCTCCAGAACAATTTCTTAAAAAGTCTAGTATTTTATTAAGATTTTATTTCAACATTTTTACTCCTATATAAATCATATACATATATAGATAAAGAATCAAATAATACAGAAGGTCTTTTCCCAATCCCTACAATTATAGAGATTTTAAATCATGGTGTTTTTTGACACTTCTAATAAGTAACATGATATCAATAATTTTTTTCATATTTGTACTACTCACTATAAAATAGAAATGACTTCCTAACACATTACTATTTGGATATTTTTGTACATTTCTTTTGCCGCCTCTTGAGTATCTGAACTTCTTTTCCCTATTAAGTGAGAGACATCGAGCCAACATAGAGAAGATGAGAATTTGTTGCAGAAAAAAATAACAAAAAGAAAAAATAAAGTAAAAATCAGCTTCCTTTCTGCCAAAAGGATTATCTAAAAAGACTTTAATCTTGGGAGCCATGCAATTGTCCTTAAAAATATATATATTTTTTAAGCCACTAGGTTTATTTATTTATTTGTTTATTTTTTGTTTATTTTTTTTATTTATATATGAAATTTATTGTCAAATCGGTTTCCATACAACACCCAGTGCTCATCCCAAAAGGTGCCCTCCTCAATACCCATCACCCACCCTCTCCTCCCTCCCACCCCCCATCAACCCTCAGTTTGCTCTCAGTTCTCAACAGTCTCTTATGCTTTGGCTCTCTCCCACTCTAACCTCTTTTTTTTTTTTTTTTCCTTCCCCTCCCCCATGGGTTCCTGTTAAGTTTCTCAGGATCCACATAAGATCTGTCTTTCTCTGTATGGCTTATTTCACTTAGCATCACACTCTCCAGTTCCATCCACATTGCTACAAAAGGCCATATTTCATTTTTTCTCATTGCCACGTAGTATTCCATAGTGTATATAAACCACAATTTCTTTATCCATTCATCAGTTGATGGACATTTAGGCTCTTTCCATAATTTGGCTATTGTTGAGAGTGCTGCTATGAACATTGGGGTACAAGTGCCCCTATGCATCAGTACTCCTGTGTCCCTTGGATAAATTCCTAGCAGTGCTATTGCTGGGTCATAGGGTAGGTCTATTTTTAATTTTCTGAGGAACCTCCACACTGCTTTCCAGAGCGGCTGCACCACTTTGCATTCCCACCAACAGTGCAAGAGGGTTCCCGTTTCTCCACATCCTCTCCAGCATCTATAGTCTCCTGATTTGTTCATTTTGGCCACTCTGACTGGCGTGAGGTGATAGCTGAGTGTGGTTTTGATTTGTATTTCCCTGATAAGGAGCGACGCTGAACATCTTTTCATGTGCCTGTTGGCCATCCGGATGTCTTCTTTAGAGAAGTGTCTATTCATGTTTTCTGCCCATTTCTTCACTGGGTTATTTGCTTTTC
>NW_024412396.1:25139080-25195297 GCF_014898765.1 Herpailurus yagouaroundi | reverse complement strand
GTTTGGGAAGACCTTTATCTCTCCTTCTATTCTAAATGACAGGCTTGCTGGATAAAGGATTCTCGGCTGCATATTTTTTCTGTCTAGCAAACTGAAAATCTCGTGCCAACTCTTTCTGGCCTGCCAAGTTTCAAAAGAGAGATCAGTCACGAGTCTTATAGGTCTCCCTTTATATGTGAGGGCACGTTTACCCCTTGCTGCTTTCAGAATTTTCTCTTTATCCTTGTATGTTGCCAGTTTCACTATGATATGTCGTGCAGAAGATCGATTCAAGTTACGTCTGAAGGGAGTTCTCTGTGCCTCTTGGATTTCAATGCCTTTTTCCTTCCCCACTTCAGGGAAGTTCTCAGCTATTATTTCTTCAAGTACCCCTTCAGCACCTTTCCCTCTCTCTTCCTCCTCTGGGATACCAATTATGCGTATATTATTTCTTTTTAGTGTATCACTTAGTTCTCTAATTTTCCCCTCATACTCCTGGATTTTTTTATCTCTCTTTTTCTCAGCTTCCTCTTTTTCCATAACTTTATCTTCTAGTTCACCTATTCTCTCCTCTGCCTCTTCAATCCGAGCTGTGGTGGTTTCCATTTTGTTATGCATTTCATTTAAAGCGTTTTTCAGCTCCTCGTGACTGTTCCTTAGTCCCTTGATCTCTGTAGCAAGAGATTCTCTGCTGTCAGCTATACTGTTTTCAAACCCAGCGATTAATTTTATGACTATTATTCTAAATTCACTTTCTGTTATATTATTTAAATCCTTTTTGATCAGCTCATTAGCTGTTGTTATTTCCTGGAGATTCTTCTGAGGGGAATTCTTCCGCTTGGTCATTTTGGATAGTCCCTGGCGTGGTGAGGACCTGCAGGGCACTTCCCCTGTGCTGTGGTGTCTAACTGGAGTTGGTGGGCGGAGCCGCAGTCAGACCTGATGTCTGCCCCCAGCCCACCGCTGGGGCCACAGTCAGACTGGTGTGTGCCTTCTCTTCCCCTCTCCTAGGGGCGGGATTCACTGTGGGGTGGGGTGGCCTGTCTGGGCTACTTGCACACTGCCAGGCTTGTGATGCTGGGGATCTGGCGTCTTAGCTGGGGTGGGTAAGCAAGGTGCACAGGGGCAGGAGGGGCAGGCTTAGCTTGCTTCTCCTTAGGTGATCCACTTCAGGAGGGGCCCTGTGGCAGCAGCAGGGAGTCAGATCCGCTGCCGGAGGTTTGGCTCCGCAGAAGCGTAGAGTTGGGTGTTTGCGCGCAGCGAGCAAGTTCCCTGGCAGGAACTGGTTCTCTTTGGGATTTTGGCTGGGGGATGGGCGGGGAAGATGGCGCTGGCGAGCGCCTTTGTTCCCCACCAAACTGAGCTCTGTCGTCCGGGGGCTCAGCAGCTTTCCTTCCCTTTGTCCTCCAGCCTTCCCGCTTTCTGAGCAGAGCTGTTAACTTATGACCTCCCAGCCGCTAAGTCGCGCTTGCTGTCGGAACACAGTCCGTCAGGCCCCTCCGCTTTTTGCAAGCCAGACTTGGGGGCTCTGTTTGGCCGGCGCGCGCCGCCCCTCCGCCCCGGCTCCCTCCCGCCAGTCCGTGGAGCGCGCACCGCCTCGCCGCCCTTCCTACCCTCTTCCGTGGGCCTCTCGTCTGCGCTTGGCTCCGGCGACTCCGTTCTGCTAATCCTCTGGTGGTTTTCTGGGTTATTTAGGCAGGTGTAGGTGGAATCTAAGTGATCAGCAGGATGCGCGGTGAGCCCAGCGTCCTCCTACGCCGCCATCTCTAAGCCACTAGGTTTCAAAAATATTCTAAATTTATTTAACCTCTTTCTTTTTTTAAAAAAAGTATTTATTTATTTTGAGAGAGAAGGTGCAAGCAGGAGAGAGGCAGAGAGAATGGGAGAGAGAATCCCAAGCAGGCTCCACACTGCCATCTTGGAGCCTAATGTAGGGCTCAAACTCAGAGACCTGAGCCAAAAATCAAGAGTCTGTTGCTTAACTGACTGAGCCACCCAGGAACCCTTATTTAACCTTTCTTGTCCTACCTTTGCTTTAACATGACAACATAAAGTTCTCCAAATGCATATAAAAAATATGCCTGTTTATCATAAGGGCTCAACAGTAATGGTGAAGGCAGAAAAAAAAAGGAACAAATGACATTTGGGAAATCTCCCCTTTGGATTCTGGGAATTAAAGGAAGGGGACATTGAGGAGTTGGCAAGACAGCAAGGCTGTCAAACAACTATGCTTCCTGGGAAGGAGTTACATTAGAAATATAGAGATACTTAGGACAGAATGGACTTTTTGCCTTGGTTCCTTAGTAAGGAGAATGGTCTCCCAAAGATGTCCCTACCCTAATCCCTGGAATCTGCAAAAATGTTACCTTACAAGGTAAAAGGGACTTTGTAGATGTGACTAAATTTTGAGATGGGGAGGTTATCCTGGATTATCTTTGTAAATCCAATGTAATGATAAGGGTCCTTACAAGTGGAGGCAGAAAGAAGAGAGCAAGAAATGTAAAAATGTTATTCTGTTGGTTTTGAAGATGGATTAAGGATCCAAGAGCTAAATAATGCAGAGAATGCAAAAAAGATAACAAAATAGATTCTCCTTAGAGCCTCCAGGACAAATCTAAACCAGCTGACACCCTGATTTTAGTGAAGTGGAACATATTTCAGACATCTGACCACTAGAATTTTAAGATAATAACTGTGTTTTTTTAAACCACTAAGTATGCAGCAATTTGTTACAGCAGCAACAGAATACCAACACAGATCTCTCCAGAACCCTGGCAAGTGACTGCAGGCCACTCTCCCACCATACTACCTTAACATTGCACAATCTTGTTTAGGCAGATGGAGTCTGAAGTTTGGCTTTCCAAGCCCCCTGCTAAATAGGGGCAGGTAATGAACCTGCCATAAGGACTCCAGAATCAAATAATCCACATGACAGCCTAGGCAGAGTATGCCAAGTTAGCTGGAAGCTTACATGATATAGCTGTGTTTCAGAGGCTTCAGCCAGAGGGACCCAAACTGAGGTCATATCAACCAAGAAGAACTCTGAACAAAGCTGACTCTACATTGAATCAGCCATGGAATCCTGCCAATGACAGAACAACCATCAGAAGCTAGGTGGAGGCTCAGGAATAAAAAAATAGTTTTTGTTTAAAAAAAAAAGGTTTTATAAAACTATAATAAAAGCAATAGTTTAAGAAGACATTAAGATACATATTTTTCTGGGCATAGGAGTTGTGATGCAGATGTTGATGACAGAAGACAGGACTTAGATTGAATTCTCTCTCTCTCTACTCCTACCTCCCCTAATAGTTATACTGATACCCATATTCCTTCTTCTAATTACCTCTACTAGTTCAAGTAAGTTCAAACATTTCTTTGTTCTATAAACCACAAACGCTATCTTTTGACTCTACATTATTAGATAAGAACATTAGCATATTCCTCATTTCCTGCACTTCTCACATTTTCTTCATCTCCTGTATTGTCACCAATACCTTTACTTTCATATCTTCTTCTACTAAACATGGTTTTCTGAGACTGATTGTAAAAAAATTAAAACTAATAACACTATATAGATAATTTTGACCCCATAAATAAGATTTTTAAGGTAGTGCCAAGTTAAAATATAAACATACTGCGTTTGAGTGTGACCCTAATTCTGAACTCCCATATTATTCAACAGAGAATATGCATTGCATCAAGTTCAAGTGAATTTCCATTTTCACCATCTATTAATTATCTTTATCATAAGTCTGGGCTGTTCTAAATTCTCATCCTGCAATTACATTTTAAAAGCTGCTGTTTATGGTTTTAGAGCTTCTCTTATTGTGTTCTAGGTTGGATCCAAAGACTGTTCTTGGTTTAGTGTCTTATTTTGCTGGGAATAAATCCTCCAGTCAAATCCTAATAAAGGTGCCTATAAGGTAAACTTAGTGAATATTACATTACTGAAAGTGCCTTTATTCTTCCTTTACATTTAATTGTTTCATTTTGGACTTGTAGGTAGAAAATTGTTTTCTTACTGATAGTTAAAGTCATCAATCCCTGTTCTCTAATGTCCAGAGCTATTGATGACACGTCTGATGCTATTCTTACTCCAGTCTTTTTGTGTTTAGTTTTTATTTGTTCATGATTTAGTTTACTTATTTTTAGTACTTTAAATTTCATTATGGACCCCTTCAGGTGTTCTCTTTAATGTTTGTTTAATTTTAATATCACAAGATGCACATTCATTACACAAGGCTCTGAGTTCACTCTTGATTTGAAGACATTTCTTTCAGATCCAGGCATTTATCTTTTTGTAATGTCTTCAACAATTCTATTTTCTCAAGTTTTCCTGTACTCTTTTTTAGAATTTCAATTACTCTGATATTTCACCTCCTGGACTGATTCCTTGAATCTCTTCCCTTTCTTCTTTTCTGTTTCTTCCATTTAAAAAAAAAAAAAAAAACTTATCATGGGTTTTCTCACCTTCATGCTCCAATGTTTATATTGGTTTATTAACCAATACAAAATATAATCACAATGTAAAATACATCAAAATAAGAAATAATTCATAAATCATAAGGGTATATGTTAATTGATTTTCACAAAATAAATACTCCTGGAAACTATCACTCTGGCCAGTGACTAGAATATATTTTCCAACCCAGAAGTCTTGATTGTGCCCCCTTCTAATCACTAACTACTCTTATGTAAATGATATTATAATTTTTAACCTCAAATATTACTTAGATCTGGCTCAGGAATTAATAAATTTGTGTCATATATTCTTTTCTATATGGTTTATTTTACTTAACATAATGTTTGTGAAATTAAACTGTTTTTTAAGTGTAGCTGTAGTTTATTAATTTTCTGATAATAAACTATTTTGCTGAATACTGTGATCAGTGCATGATTGTGAAGAAAGTACCTGAGGCCAAGAAAAGAGCCATCAAAAACACTCCTGGGGAAATATTTGCAAACAGGGCTATGAACAGTCCCTGTTCTTGATGTATACCATGGGACAGGCAAATTTCATGTCAACAGCATCGAGAAGTTAAAATGAGCTATTTTTATAAAATATGAAATTAGAGCAAATATATTTAAAAGAAATAGGTTTCAAAAAGACAAATAATTATCAAAGAAACCACATTTGTAGACAAAAAGTCAAAATTCTCTTAACAGAAAACATCTGCTAGAATATGGGAAACAAAAATTTTCTTAAACCACCTTGTAGAAAGCAAATTGGGATCTCCACTTTGAATAATAACTTGACATCATCGAATAGATTTGAAATAGCAAAAGGCTGAGTAATACTGCTCTTAGGTATAAATCTGAAAGGAACTTGGGGTCCTTTAAGATGATATGTCCTCATGACAACACAAATACGATTGAGGTCAATGCAGAGTTGTTTATAATAGAGAAAAATGAGAAAAAGTCAAAGGTTTACATTAGAAAAGTCAATTAATAAATTATTATTGAGTTAAACAACAAAATAATATATAGAAGTTAGATGTATATTTATCAACTTGGATGGATCTTAAAAATATTCTGCTAAATAAAATATAGAAAAAATATCCTTTCTGCCCGTGGGCACCACCGAGTAAGCTTCATGAAAGTCTCCCCTCCCACCTTCATCATGTCTAAGTCAGAGTCTCGCAAAGAGCCTGAACAGCTGCAGAAGTTTTACTCGGAGGTTTGAGCTTTGAAACAATTGAGGAGAGTCTGAGGAGCCATTTTGAGCAGTGGGGAAGACTTACAGACTGTGTGGTAATGAGAGATCCAAACACCAAGCTCTCCAGAGGCTTTGGGTTTGTCACCTATGCCACTGTGGAAGAGATGGATGCAGCCATGAATGCAAGGCCACACAAGGTGGATGGAAGGGTTCTAGAACCAAAGAGGGCTGTCTTGAAAGAAGATTCTCAAAAACTTGGTGCCCACTTAACTGTGAAAAAGATTTTTGTCAGTGGCATTAAAGAAGACACTGAAGAAAGAAAGAAAAAAAAGAAGACACTGAAGAACATCATCTAAGAGATTATTTTGAACAGTATGGGGAAATTGAAGTGATTGAAATCATGACTGACCAAGGAAGTGGCAAAAAGAGAGGCTTTGCTTTTGTAACATTTGATAACCATGACTCTGTAGACAAGATTGTCATTCAGAAATATCGTACTGTGAATGGCCACAACTGTGAAGTAAGGAAAGCTTTACCTAAACAAAAGATGGCTAGTGCTTCTTCCAACCAAAGAGGTTGAAGTGGTTCTGGGAACTTCAGTGGCGGTCGTGGAGGTGGTTTTGGTGGGAATGACAACTTTGGCCATGGAGGAAACTTCAGTGGGCGAGGTGACTTTGGTGGCAGTAAAGGTGGTGGTGAATATGGTGGCAGTGGGGATGGCTATAACGGATTTGGTAATGATGGAATCAACTCTGGAGGTGGTAGAAGCTATAATTATTTTGGCAGTTACAACAATCAATCTTCAAATTCTGGACCTATGAAAGGAGGAAGTTTTGGAGGCAGAAGCTCTGGCCCCTATGGTGGTAGAGGCCAATACTTTGCCCAACCAGAAACCAAGGTGGCTATGGTGGTTCCAGCGGCAGCAGTAGCTATGCAGTGGCAGAAGGTTTTAATTACTGCCAGGAAACAAAGCTTAGCAAGAGAGGAGAGCCAGAGAAGTGACAGGGAAGCTATAGGTTACAACAGATTTGTGAATTCAGCCAAGCACAGTGGTGACAGGGCCTAGCTGCTACAAAGCAGACATGTTTTAGACAATACTCATGTGTACAGGCAAAAAACTCAAGGACTGTATTTGTGACTACTTGTATAACGGGTTATTTTAGTTTCTGTTCTGTGGAAAGTGTAAAGCATTCCAACAAAGAGTTTTAATGTAGATTTTTTTTTTTTTGGCACCCATGCTGTTGATTGCTAAATGTAGTAGATCATGACGCTGAATAAATGTGTCTTTAAAAAAAAAAACAAGAAATTACATACAATTCATGGTACAATGGCTTTTAAGTAAATTAAATAAACACACACAGCTATTATATTTTCATGGACTCGTTTATATGAAGTTAAATTTAGAAAGGACTGAAAAAATATAGCAAATATATAATAGCAATTTCCCGTTCAGAAAAGGGTAAGTGAATTCTTGGGGAGGGAGGGCAGGTAAAAATTAGCTCCTCGACTTTACCTGTGATGTTTCATTTTTTTCACATAAAAAAAATTAAAGAAATAATTATAAAGAAAACTGGAAAACTGTTACTATTTGTTAATCATGTTTGAGTACATAAATTTATTTCAGAATCATCTATTTATTTGTAGCTTATCTATTACCAAAATTCTAGAACTTAAAAATTTTTTAAATTAAAAATTAATGATGTTAAAAGTCCTTTGGATTTTATTATCTATTTCATTATTTATATTTTTAATCATTCCAACCACATAGACCCAACCTTAAAATGTAAGAATGAGACATTTGTTTGAATTATGAAGTAGTCATGCAAAGGTAAATAACTTTTAAATGATATTGCAATGAATCACTTAATAATACTGAAAGTCACCCCTTCAAAGCTTAATTAGCAGCAAGGGCACTGAGAATTTTTGTCTACTCTTTGTTGAAATTATTGACAACTAATCTAGAAGAGAGATGTGTAGTAAGTAGGCAATGGAAGGTAGATGATAGAGGACTGAATCAAAAGGAAGTTATATAGTGATTTCCACATCTTTGCAGGAATGGAAAATCTGTCCTTGAGTTTGTCATGACTGTGTCCCTTCTCACTGCCTGGATAGGTTATACGTTTGTGTTTTCTAAAGCTTTTGATGGACTTTCCAGTTCTATTGTTGGAGATCACTAGAGGAATGAGCTTAAAAGGAAGAGATAAGTACCCTGAAGATGGACTAAAACCAAATGCTATCCAGTTTAGAATTGTTCTAACACAATGCTCCATCATGAAGATAGAAGAAAGCTTGTCTATGGCCCAAGAAATGTCAAGATTAGCGGGGAATATTATGGGTTGCTCTAAAATAATGTATCAGAGCAGCGGCGCCTGGTTGGCTCAGTCTGTTAAGCATCCTACTTCAGCACAGGTCATGATCTCACAGCTCATGAGTTCGAGTCCCACATCTGGCTCTGTGCTGATAGCCCAGAGCCTGGAGCCTGCTTTGGATTCTGTGTCTCCATCTCTCTCTCTGCCCCTTCTCTGCTCATGCTCTCTCTCTCTCTCTCTCTCTCTCTCTCTCTCTCTCAAAAATAAATGAAAATTTAAAAATTAAAGTAAAATAATGTATCAGGGCAGGTAATGCACATGGAAATGTGGTTTGGCCCTGTCTGTAATTTAAGACAGACTGCTGACTGCCTCGTCATCTCATGAGTTGATCTCATGAGATCTCACGAGTAGATCTTTTCCATAGGAGAGATCTACAATTTAAACCTCAGTATACTTGTAAACAGTGGAAAACTACTGTCTACCTCTTCATTAATTATTATGGGTGGGGGGAGAAATTGCTTTCTGCAAAACAAGTCCCTTTTTTTTTTTTTAGAGCTACATCTTTACACCCACTCAGAAAATTCCTGAACTAAATAAAATTAGGATTTTTTTAAATTCTATCTTTCACACACTAAAAATATGCAAGAGGGGTGCCTTGGGAGGCTTAGTCGGTTAAGCAATCGACTTCCGCTCAGGTCATGATCTCCTGATTGGTGAGTTCTAGCCCCGCATTGGGCTCTCTTCTGTCAGCACAGAGCTGGCTTTGGATCCTCTATCCCCCTCTGTTTGCCCCTCTCCCACTTATGCTCTCTCTCTCAGAAATAAAATAAACATTTAAAAAATATGCAACAATTATGAATTTTATATTTTAAGAATTCTCTATTAGTCTGATGATCAATTCATAGTCAATATCTTAAGAGAACTGTGGTTCTGCTACTCGAAATGTGATAGGATTCAATGCAGAAACTTCAAAATAGGGTATTACATTAACTCCTATGGATGCAGGTTTATCTAACACACCCAGGGTAAGCCTCATTTTGACAGAACATAATTGTGATGGGCATCTGACTTTTTTTTTTTTTTTTTTTTTTTTTTTTTTGAGAGAGAGCACAAGCAGGGCAAGGAGGTAGGCAGAGGGGGGGCAGAGAGAGAATCTTAAGCAGCCTCCTTGGAGCCCTGGGTGGACCTCAATTTCACGACCATGAGATCAGGATCTACGCCTGTGTCAACAGCCGGATGCTCAACCGACTGAGCCACCCAGGCACCCCAGCAATTGGCTTTTAATAGAGAACTCCATGAAAGCGATAGCACTTGAACTAAATCAGAATTCAGAGCATACCAGGTACAGGCAATACTTGTTCAAAGACAAGAAAGAGGACATGTTCCAATTTTTCTAACTGCAAATAAGAACTTTCCATTTCCTCTTGTGTAACCATAGGATTTTAAATTATTTCTAATAGTACTAAAATCTTTATAATAGGACATTTAATGGACATATCTTAGGCATTTGGTCTTTCTAAATACACATATTGATCTCAATGGAAATCACTTTGCTTTTTTCTAATCAAGTACTCTATGATTTTTAAAAGTGTCAGAAAATGAAAGTGTCATAAATTATTGTATTTGTGCAATATTATTATTTGTTTTAGACATGGATAACTGAATTAAGATATTGTTAGAGATTTATACATGTTATCCTACATATCTCTGGTTTGGTTATTCTTCTTGTATAGAATTAAAGAATAATGCATCAATACCTTTATCTGTTCTACTGTTGATTGCATATGAATAGTTTCCAATGTGGATCAATTACAAGTAGCATTGATATCAACACTCTTGTACTTGTAACCTGCTATACAATATTACTAAGAATGAAAGCAGTGGGTTTTAGGGTATTCATATTTTTAACTTTATACAAAATACCACAAATAAAAAATGTTTAAAAGGAAAATTAAAGAAAAATAAGCTTTTATAATTTCAAAACAGATCCAGAAATTTATGTCAGGGTGTCAGTGTGAAAATTTTAATAATGATTTAGAATGTGGCTAAGTCACATGACCAGCAACTGTCAAAGATAGGCCTTGGGACTTTTAATAGCAAGTGCAATGGTAAAATTGAGTTCAATTCCTCTTTAATCAATAAATTATTCAAATGAATTAAAACAGCATTAGGATACAAAGAAAATTCAAATTTACCTATAAATTTAGAGTGGCTACTGAGCCAGATATAATTCATTTAAATCGTTTTTTTGAACCTAAATATGGATGTACATTGTTTTGGAAAATTAGCACTTAACTATGAGATTAGTTCCTTTATCTTTATAGTCATATTTACCTGTTGGTAGCATATTAGAACAACAAAACAATGAATTTTATATGGCAAAATGCAATTCCCATCACTTACTTACCACTATAGAAAAATAAGTATAATAGAGGATCATAACAGCTGGTTCATATTTGACATTTTCTACTTAAAGCCATAAAGTTGATAAAATTACAGGGAAAATAAGAATATTTTACTTGTGACTGATTTGTTAAATAATAAAATACCATAGAGAAATAGAGTCACACTTTAGGTAGGTGAATCAGTAAAATACAGATTGTTTTTTTATCAAAGTTTACTATTCCACTTATATAATTTTTGGTTTTTCAAGCAAGATTGAATTTAAAAATCTGAGAAAAACATGTAAAAGGTATATTGTAGCTCTTACTCTTTATGTCATTTTGTCTGGAGAGGTAGAAAGCTAATATCAGATTCATTGCTCTGGAAGGGCTAAGGCCTGACAGTGCTTTTTCCTCTCCTATGGATATGTGAGAGTCCCTTGTTTATAAACATTTCTATAAAATGAAAAGCAAGGAATTTTAATTCTTTGTACAGCTTTGGAAAAATATATATTGGGAATGTAATCTAATCTTACCAAAGATAGATATCTATAGTCAATTCTTACCATTTACTCATTCAAAATGTTTTTTTTTTTTTTTTGTGCTTTAAATTTTTAAGTGTCCATTATTAAACTCTTAACTTTCTCTACAAAACATGCATATTATAAATGCTTGTGAATATTTGCAAAGCTTATTAACAAAGGAGAGATCCGCATGTGAAATTTAGTAGATTGAGGCATTAGACTCAAATTCTGTTTTCCAATAAAGCTCTGAATATTTCCAAATTCTTGTTAATAGTTTTTCTTCAGTTCTTGCTCCCAATTAACCTTTATAGTTTCCTTAATACAAAAACACTGCACTTTGTACTATTTGCATTTTTATCTTACTAATAACATTTTTCATCTCCAACTTTTGATTTCAAATCTAATTATTTTGAGATTACTATCACCTAAGTGTTGTAAAACCACTGTGTTATCAATAACTGTTTTTCATTACAAAATTAAAATGTATTTTATCATTGTTCATTGCAAAACATCCTATTGCATGCATTGGCCCCAATTAGCTTTGTAAACATGGCACTTATTTCAGATACCTTAGCCTATTATTCTTTCAATATACCCTGATGACACTAAGTGAATGTTTGCTTTAATCAAGCTGAAGAGTTTTACAGCCAGCAATATGCATGCCAAATTTAAGTTTTTTCCATTTAAATAGGTGTATAAATATACATGTCAAAGCAGTAGCATTATCTCTAGGTTTATAAATACACACATTCACACATATATACACATATCGTATTTTGAAATAATAATACTAATACCTAGCCATTTGCCAGGAAATATGCCAAGCTTTGAGATAAAGAGGATTATCCTACTTAATCTTCACAAACTGCATGCTATAGGTGCTATATTTGTCCCATATTACAAATAAAGGATCTAACAGTTCTCTTCAAGGATATTTAAAAACAAACAAGTTGGGTCAATGAATAGCTACTTTAATGAAACACTTTCATGGATTTCTGTTGATTTTTTTATTTTGTGAATCTCTCCTATGATTTTATTTTTTGATTTCTCCTATGCACTATCTCCTATGATAGTACAGGCAATAGAATTTAATTTATTGACTACTGTAATGACTGGCACAGAATAGAACATATTATTCTTTCTTGGAATTTTATAATGATAAAGGATAAGAGTTCACCTGCTGTTAAAATCCATGGAAATCTTTCCTTCCCCTAAAGGTCAGTTTATCTGATCTTGTGTAAAATTATTTTACTGTCAAAACATCTCATATTTGTTTCTAATGCTGGCTAAAAGCTTAAAATTATAAATTGCCATTTTGACAAAAAGATAAATCAGATGTTTCCATCTCAACCAGAAGTGCATTTAAAATATATTAAGAATATTTGTATGTTGATAGTTTTAATAAAGTAACTCAATCATTTCTATGACATTATTTTTTCTTTGTAATAAGAATTTTAAATATTAAATCAGTTTGTCTTTTAATAATAATATCACAACGTATCCATCCAATTCAAGCTATCCTTCACAGAATTAGTGAAAAAAGTGGAAATCCTGTATGCAAACAATGTCGCTGAATTTTCAAACATTCAGAAGTGCTCTTTTGGAACTGTCACTAGAGCTAACAAATTAATTAAACTAATTAACAAGAAATAAAAATGAATCTTATACTTTAAAATAAGAATACAACTTCCACTGCTCTTTTCATTTTCTCCTTCTTTCCTACCAGTATTTAGTTCAGCTTGATTCCACACATCCCATTTTCTCAGGTCTTTCCAGTCTCAGCCCCAAAAGAGGTTATATTGTGGCGTTATATGAACTACATGGTTGAAGAAAGTTAATAAACATACAGCAGTTATGGGATGAGTGTGGCTAGTTGATAACATGGTGGTAAATAATGAGTAATATAGGTAAAGTTCCAGAAGTGAAAAATTGCTTCCGCAGTCTATATAGGAGGCAGTGTAACGTAGTGAATGAATCACTGCATTTATCTGAAATTGTCCTAATAACTTCTGACTACGTTTTAGGGGTAAAATTAGAAAACATAAGTCAAAGTACTCTACAAATTATAAAAGACAATAATTAGCAAAGATAACTGCAGTACAAAGCTGGTACTTAAGCATGGGAGTACCTGTTGAGAGCCATGATGTCGCTACATGAAATATTTTACAGGATGTCAACAAAACTGCTAACCTTTATTTTTTATTTTTATTTTTATTTTTTTTTTAGTGTTTATTTATTTATTTTGAGAGAGAGAGAGAGAGAGAGCGAGAACGTGCACACATGCACATGCAAACTAGGGGCAGGGTGGCAGAGAAACAGAGAGAGAGAATCCCAAAGAGGCTCCATGTTTAGCACAAGTCCCAGCAGAGCTTGGTGTCATGAATGGTGGGATTATAACCTGAGCCGAAATCAAGAGTTGGTCGCTTAACCAGACTGAGCTGCCCAGGGTCTCCAAACCTGTTACCTCTAAAGTTGAGCAGACTTGAAGAAAACAGATGCAAAGTAACATTTACCTGAATAGTAATGTAGCGCAGGGGAATTGACCTCAAAAGATAGAAATAATAAGGGCACCTGGATGGCTCAGTCGGTTATGTACCTGACTCTAGATTTCTGGTTAGGTCATGATCTCAAGGGAGCCATGCGTAGGGTTCGCTCTGCATGTATGGAACCTGCTTGGGATCTCTCCCTCTCTCTCTACCCCTCCCCTGCTCATGCACACGCTCTGTCTCTCAAAATAAATAAACAAACAAAAAGGTAGAAATAACAAGACAAACAATTCTGGATTAAGGATGTATGTAATAGTTACATACATCTACAGCTTAGGTTATGTATTTCTTGAACAAATGGGATTTAAAAGTTACTTATTTCATATTTATTGGCCTCTTCTTGTTCAGCTCTATCTTCTTTTTAGGGGTTCTTCCCTCCTTAAAGGAAATATTCTTCTACTCTCAAAGTTTTTTGCTTTTTGTTTTTTGTTCGTTTTTGTTTTTGTTTTTGTTTTAACAATACTTTGGGTTTTTTTCACCTTAAATTTGTGAGCTTCCATACCTTTTCTGTTTCTGGCTGATTGTAAACATTTCATATGTATTTATTAATTTGTCTGATTCACTTGTTATCTAAATATCAAACAAATTTGAGAATGAGGAAATAACTTTGCTACTGAATTCTTGCACAAAATGAAAATCTATTAATCCATTTCCTGCTCTGTAGTCTAATTGTGACAAGATTTAACCAGCACACTCTACATCTCTTTTCCTGCAGAATAGCCATATGTTTTTAAACTCCTTTTAGTTTAAGTGAAAAAATATAAAGAAAAAATAGACATATTTCAGTTTCAACTTAGGTTTTATCATCTGGAAATATTTCCTGACTCCCCCAGAATTGCACAAAGATTTTCTGTATTTCAGAAAGGTTTTCCACATCATGGCAACTTTGTAATGACTCTGGTGTAGTATATTATCTCATTACTGTCATTTGCATTAGTAGACTTTGAGCTCCTTTAATATGGAGACTGTTTTATTCATCTTTTATTCCAAGTGCTTGAATGGTGCTTCGTATATAGGGCATTTTTTGCTAATGCTTAATGTTGAGAAAATAGACATAATGGATAAGGAATTTCTTATAGTTCATATATTCCTATTAAAAATAAATTAATAACAAGAATTACACTGAAGAGAATTTATGAGGTGATGTTAATTGTTTATAATAATAAAATTAAACATGATGATTTGTAAATTATATATCAATGTATACGCCTAATTAATTCTGCCATACTTTATCTCATAGGATGTACATGTACCAACATGCCAAAAAAGTATAAGCCATTTCTAATTTAATCCTATAAACCTTAGCCTTAACAAGTAGATCACCATTCCTATAGTAGATACACAAAGTAAAATGTATATTTCTTCACAAGTATAGTTTTATTTTAAGTTTATTTAAATATTTAAAGAGTAAGGGGGAGAGAGAGAGCATGAGAGAGCACAAGCGAGCATGAGTTGGAGAGGGGCAGATAGAGAGAGAATCCCAACCAGGCTCCACACTATCAGTACAGAGCCCAAAGTGGGGCTTGAATTCACGAACCCATGAGATCATGACCTGAGCTGAAATCAAGAGATAGATGCTTAGCCGACTGAACAACCCAGGCACCCCACAAATATAATTTTAGTGAAGTGCCTATAGTATTACAAATCAGTTTAACATCACATGGAAGTTTTTTTCAACAGGAGGAAATGCTTTCAATTCCAAAGAAAACACAAACTCTGTTTTAAGGATTTTACATGAGCAATATAGAATCTCATAAACACCAAATATTCTCGAAAATAGAAACATTGTATTTACAGTGGTAGCAAGGCATTTGAAAGTAACAGAACACATCAGGGCAAGTTCATATAGTGAAAGACACTATATATTCCTATTATAACCACAGAATAAATATATAAGTAGGGTACTTACCTATAGAACCATATTTAGGAAAATCATATAGAATAATGTGATATTTCAATCAGCAGATTTTAAAAATTTATTTATTTATTTTGAGAGAAAGAGAGGAGAGAGGCAGAGGGAGAGGGAAAGAGAGGATCTCAAGCAGGCTCTGCACTATCATTGTGGAGTCTGATGCCAGGCTTGATCCCAGAAACCATGAGATCATGACCTGAGCTGAAATCAAGAGTTGGACACTTAACCAACTGAGCCAAACTGGCACCCCCAATAAGCAGATTTCAAAGCAAAAACTAATGAAACTATGATTATGACAAAAGAGCAGGTGCAATATTTGGTCTATGTCCCAAATATTAAAAAAATAATAAATTAAAATGGGAAGTAGAAACCTATTCCCTTCACTTAGCAAATCTTCATGAGATAGCTATTATAAAACACTGTTAAGTCCTAAAAGGATACTACCACATAAGAAGAAACGGTTCCTACCTTTAAAAAGCTTTGTTTCCACTGGAAGAGAGCATAGATGCACACACAAAGATACTTTCAATATAAGATAGTGAATGATAAAGTTTTGGGAAGCACACAACATGCAGTATCCCAACATACACTGTGTTCCTCCCTTTTTTCCGGTAGCAATGGGTTTTGCTGTGGGTCTTGATTAGCGAAAATCATCACTAGTAATCCCAAATTCACTGCTAGTCCAGGAATCCAGGGCTGGCCCAGTACACAGCATCATCGCAAGGATTTCCCCTAGTACTGATTAATGCTTTGGTAGGGCATGTGTGCTAGGCTGGCATAATTAGACTAAAGGAAAGGGATGGGAAAGAGGTGTTCTCAATTCTTTTCTGCCAGATGTGAACTAGGTAACCTGTAATCCCTGGCAAGTGACAGCCTTTCTACAATCAGCTATAGATATAAGGTGAGGAAGTTTACAATATGGACAACAGACAGAGAGATTGACGGTGTGAGACCTCAATACTATGGTTGAGTCACTAGACCAATCAAGAAGCCTGTTCTACATGTTGTATGAAACAATACATTATATTATTGTTTAAGCAATTTTGAGTTTTCTTACTCACAGTCAGAAACATCCTAATGGATAAAAATCATTCGTTTATTTCTAGTATTATATTGTGATTATTTTTGTCCCTCCGGAGTATTATATACTGATCACAATGATTCATTTTCTTATAAATATACTTATTGAGAAATAGTATGAACTCATAAAAAATTAAAACTGAAATACCGTCATTGTTCCCACTCTACTCTGATAAAAATATAATTTGATAATATGAAAATTAATCCCAAAAGAAAACAATAATCAAAATTATTCTGTGAGAGTACTCAAGTCCCATGGGGGAAAAAAATATATGTGCATACTCAGATAAACTTTGGTCTTTTTCCATAATCTGAAGTAATTTTTACTAACCCCAAAGCCAGTGGTGGTGGAAGAAAAAATGGAATTATAGATCCATATGTGCTATAAAATATGAAATAACATGCTTGAAAATAAACAAAACTAAAAGTGCTTACCTGCTCTAGTGTCTGTCAGAGTAGATACTGAAGGCCTAGCTTCCAGAAAATGGACGAGTAGTCCTCTACCCTGGGTCTAAGTTTGTGTGAGCCAGAATCTGGAAACAAAATAAGACTTTGTCAATTTTTTTTTTTTTTTTTTTTTTGGTAATTCCTTAGGAAGTCAATCTATCCAGAAAGTAAGTCACAATGTCTATACAGTAGCACCATTTTGGATTGAATGACGGATAAATGACTGGCTCAAAGATGCAAAATATTTTCATTAAAAAAAAAAACAAAACATCATTTCTGATAAAAAACAAAATAAGTGAGAAACGAAGAAAGATACTTTTTGAAATAATACACCTCAATAAATATCAACAATATCGATCGAGATATGAAATATCTCATTCACTTTATGGACATAAGATCATATTATTACAAGAAAGCATACCCATTATGATATGACAATACACAATAATAAAATTAATAGCTATTGGGAAATAAAAGACAAAATCATCCTAATAAAATATATATTTGTCTTCCAGTACTACAGAAGAGAATCACTGGGAAATGAAACAAAAGTTCAATTAGCTGTCCAGTCACTAAATATATTTGGAAAGATCAATTGCTTTCAAATATACCAGAACAAAATAGTTTAAAAAATATAATAAAACTCTTAGTTAGTATAACAATAAATGATGCATTCTATATATACAAATTTAAGTAAAATCAAGGACCTGAATGAAAAAAGTAAAACTACAGAAGTATATTTTAGATTTAAGTAAATGCAAAAATACTCTGGATGGTAAGATTGAAATTACACAGGGGCGCCTGGGTGGCTCAGTGGGTTAGGCGTCCAGCTTCAGCTCAGGTCATGATCTCGCAGTCTGTGAGATTGAGCCCCGCGTCGGGCTCTGGGCTGACAGCTCAGAGCCTGGAGCCTATTTCCGATTCTGTGTCTCCCTCTCTCTGACCCTCCCCCATTCATGCTCTGTCTCTCTCTGTCTCATAAATAAATAAACATTAAAAAAAAAAAAAAAGAAATTACACAGACATAAAATCTATTGCCAATTTACACACAACATGCTCAATATTTATTAATTTTTTCAACTTAATTTAAAAGTTATACATAAAAATGCTTAATAAAAGAAACAACTGGGGTGTCTGCGTGGCTCAGTCAGCTTAGCATCCAACTCTTGATTTCGGCTCAGGTCATGATCCCAGGGTGATGGGATTGAACTCCATGTTGGGCTCCATGCTGAGCAAGGAGTCTGCTTAAGACTCCCTCTTTCTCTCTCTTCCTCTGCCTACTCTCACACTCTCTCTCTAAAAATAAGTAAATAAAAATAAATTTTTAAAAGCAACTCCTTAAAATACTTGTACAACTATTGTTGATAAAAACTGTCTTGTTAGAGCAGAAGGTTCACACCATATGGGCTCCAAATGTGTAGGCCATGCTATTGTTGTTAAGTGATGGCTAAATTAGTTACTAATTATATTATATGTTAGGCTTATTAGTTATACTGTACTATACATTATTCCGCATATATATTTAAAGAATTGAGCAAAATTGCTATCTCAACAACTGGACAAGTGACATGGTTAGATAAAATCTAAGACTGACATCTGGTAAACATATGCACAGAGGATAAATCTTGAGAATAATTAAACTCATGTAAATTAAAATATCCAGACAATCCATTTTTAACTCATGGAATCATCAAAAGAATAATAATGAAATGTTGGAGGCTAGAATTTACTAATAGGTGCTTTTATGAGCATGGTTAGTGGATTATAAATTGGTTCAACTTTTCTGAAAAATCACCTTCCAATTTATCTTGTGAGTTTTGAAATATTCCTTGTCGTCTAGGGCAGGGACACTTTTTCTCAGTCTATCCTCAAGGGGAGAAATAAAACAAATGCAACAACTCTAACAAGTTAGAGGTGTAGTCAAATATTTATGGAACAGGATGTCAAAAGTGGATGCTTTCCGCTCCTGTTCCTGCTGACGCATTAACATAATAGATGCCAGGTTACAAAGAGAGACATTAGATCCTCATATATATATTTGAAAAAGAAGGTATAGAAAAGAAAGGTTGTTAATCTTTGGCTGACCTCCCACTTTTACCCAAACACTGGTTTAGAAGGGATGAAAAAAGAGGGTTTGGCAATCAGAAGACAACAGGTAGTACCTACACTGTCATCTTTAAGCATGTGCTAAGTTCAGAGGACACTAATGCCAGCTCACCTTGACATTCATCAGGAAAGAACTATTCTGCTCCCATACTTCCTCCCCTACAATGCTTCCTTCTTCAAGTAGTCACAAATCTAAACACTAGATAAGCAAAATTCAATCATGTCCTGTTTTCAACTAGTCTTCTGACATATAATATTCTATACTGAGGGATGAGAGAAGCCTCCGTTTTAAATCAAGATGGAACTTTTTTTATTTTTTTAATGTTTTATTTATTTTTGAGAGAGACACAGAGCACAAGTTGGGGAGAGGTAGAGAGAGAGAGAGAGAGAGAATCTGAACCAGGCTCCAGGCTCCAAGATGTCAGCATAGAGCCTGACGCAGGACTCGAACTCACAAACTGTGAGATCATGACCTGAGCCAAAGCCAGACGCTCAACCGACTGAGCCACCCAGGTGCTCCAAGAAGGAACTTTTGATCAATACATGTGGGTAGACATTTTAATTATTGAATTGAATGTTTGTTTTCTGATTGAAAATGAAGTGCAACATTTTATTACTGAAGAGTGATTAAGTCATCATGGATTTCAGGCAGAGAAAGAACTATTTATTCAAAACAAAATAAAAGGAAGTCAGAGACAACAAAATAAAATGACTACATTATTTTATCTTGCAGGTTACTTATATGGGAGAAAATTATTCAATCTTGTATAGAAGAAAAAGTTTTTAAATTCACACCTCATCATGTGAATATACCAATTTGGCCATCTACAGATGATTTGAAATTCTGATCATTTCTCAAGTTTTAAAGATAGCCTTTTTTTATACATAATACTATTATTTGGTAATGGTGAGTACAGTTGAAATACTACAGTAGTAAATCCTGATAAAGAATAAGAAGTTTTCTATCTTAGCATTCTCAAAAGATACTCAAAATTAAAATAAAATAAGTGGTAAATGCACTAGTCAACCTACTTTGAACATTTTTAAATGTCTGTAACTTCGAAAGTTTAGAAAGGAACAGGAAAAGTAAACTGAAGCAAGATAATACAGAAAAGAAATAGAAGTGATTGAAACCAAATTTTGATCATATAAAATTATTCTCTATAAAAATTAGAATTTGCAATTTACCAAAGCATATTTAATAGAAAAAAAAAAAACCTGTCTGCCCTCTATGGGACTCAAGCATTAATCTGGTCATGAAGATAAATCATTATTCAAATGCCCCCCCAATTAAAAAGAAATATGTATTGAAGGGGAAAGAGAAGTATTAGTGTCTCGCAATAAAGAACCACTCTCTGGGATGCTTATTTCTAAAAATGTGAACAGGAGAATAAAATTAAATAAGCAATACTAGTAGTAACTCAATTAGAGTGAAACATACTTAAATAATATTTGTATGTTTTAATTCACAATTTACTTGAAAAAAGTTATCAGAGCATTAAGAATAAAGAAACCATTAAGTAATTTAAGTCAACAGTGAATTTATTTGGAAACCTCAAAATAAATGAAAAAAATATATATGAACCCTTTCATCATCCCAACACACAATCCTTCCATATAATGCCTATTTCTAAAACAGCAAGGTTTTAATCATAGGTCAATTTTTGATTACTGGAAAATGCCACTCATTGAGACATCTGCAGCATTTTATAGCCTGATGGAAAAGCAATGTTCTGAGCACACGAGCATTTTCCTGTGCTGCAAACATCATATGGTCAGGCTCAGACATTAGGTCCACAAGTCAGAAAGTCATCAATGGCATAATTAAGGGAAGATCGGCATTTTCAGTGTTACACCACAAAGTCAAATTTAGCTATATAACTAAGCTACATAAACTTTAATGAGGACAATGTTTCAGTCTTATCCAATCCATGGTACTTACAGACTCAGTCATATATGTTAGTTCACACCATAAAAAAACAAATGCCTCCAAAAGTGAGTAAAAGAGAGATAGGGATGTGGTTATTTTATATTAGAATACCGTAGGGAAGAAAACTCAGTGACAGAATTTTTAGAGTTTCTTCAGGCTCGTGGTTGGTATGATTTCTTAGTTCTAAATTGACTGTTTCATTACTTCCTACAAATAAATGGAATAACATAATTATTTATATGTTTGTGAAAGAACTCTCTCTGTGTGCAAATTTGATTTGTTAAAGCAACAACCTTCAGCGTCATCTATTTTAAGGTTGGCAAAGTAAGCAGAATCAAATTTCTGAACTTAATGACAATGTCAGCGTAGCTTATGAAACCATAACAATGTAAGGAGAGACATCTGGTGTGCACCATGCATGTAATGTACGGTGAGCTTCAGTGATTCCTCCGACTGCTCCTGGCTCTGTATTATATGTGTGGCAGAGTGCCACTCAAACTAAGTAGAATCATTCAACTGTCTTGAATATAAAGTAAAGAATACAATGCTTCACTAGGCAGACTAGTTGCACATGAATTTTGATGCAGATGCCCAGTAAAAATGTTGCTGATAACTTGCAGCAGAAAACATCTGAAAGAATCAATAAAGGAAGGTTTCTTTCTAGAGAACATACAACTGTTTATGGTGCAATAATTTTCAGACACAAGTACAGGGTTTTTTGTTACATTCCATCAGTACACTGGGACTGATGGCTATAAGAGGTATGGTAACCATTGCAACCAAAATAAGATGTGCACTAGTGTGTATGTTACATATATATACACACATATATACACACATAATTCTATATAGAATTCTATATTCTATATGGAATATAGAATATATTTTATATTCTATATGGAATATAGAATATATTTTATATTCTATATGGAATATAGAATATATTTTATATTCTATATGGAAATATGTATCCCATATGTAATATATTCTATGTTCCATATGTATAATGCTGTATTATTATAGAATTATGTTTGTTTGTGTATACATATACATATGTATACTTTGAAATAACACCACCTTATTTATACAGTCCACAAAAAGGAAAAGGTCACACATCCTGAGTTTAAGTAAAATGCTATTTTTAAATATTATTTTATTATAACGTATCATTTTTCCTGTCTCATATTTTTTGTTCCTAATTAGTGCAATATGGGTGAGAATCCTTGAGACAATGGCAAACTTGAGTTTTTCTCCCTCCTTTCCCTCTTTAATCTGTGTTCCTCTCCACGGCACAGAAACTATCGTGCCTGACTGCGGACTCTTGGTTGATAATCAGGACTCTACAGAAATCCCAGCAGGAAAAAATACTACAGCATTTTCTTCCCTCTGGGTTAGCAAATACTTGATTAGAAAACATTCCATGTTTAATTAAATGAGGTAAAGATCAAAATACTGGGGATTTGGGAAAGAGTTTGGTCTATAAACCTGTCACCCTTTGGGGGTAACGTTAGTGCTGCTTAACATGAGTAGGTCTGGTCTCATGGGCCACCAAGAACACAAGGAAGGGCAACCAAGAACCCAAAGAAGTCTGGGAAAGTCCTAGAAGACTGGGGAGCAGTATGATTTCCTCCTGGTGCCTTCACGGAGGCATAGCAGCCTGCCATGGATTCCCTTCATTTCTAGTCATCAGCCAGACCTGACCTCAATAAGTGGTGTTAATATTACTGACTACTCATCTGTGGGTGGCGGAGGGTGGAAGTTGGGTCCATCTCTCACATGATGCACAAAAATAACAGCAATATTAATAAAACAATCTTTGGATGACAATGAGAGACTATATGAAAAATAATTGGGTTTTACAAGGCTTGATAAGTTTTGAGTGAGAGAAACAAAATGTAGAACAACTAATATAATTAATTCATTTTTGTCAAGTACCCCAAATCCACTTAATTTATAAAATGCTTAATAGGATTATATGAACAAGGAGAAAAACACCTTAGGGTACATACTAGATTAGTAACATGAGTCACTTGATGCGGGTGAAGGGCAAATAGAAAGAGAGAGAGAAAGACAAAAGAAAAAAGACTGCTTTAACAGTCTTACCTGTTATGATCTCCTATCTGTCATAGGCTTTCATATATTTAAATTGTTAACTGTGTATATAATATTAAATAAATTATAAAAAATAGTAATCCTAAATGCAATATTACAGTACATCTGTGTTTCATAATTACTAAAGAAAACTAACATGTATAATTAGGGTTTGTTAAGAAAAATATTAATCAAATCACATCATTGAAAAAACTAGGACCTCAGTAGTTATTTGTGATACTGATGATACATGAAATGGGATCTAAATTAACGAATACACAATATCTAAATTTTTTTCAAGGTGTATTATAGGTATTAATTTTAAAGCAGAAAATCTTTAAACAATAACTCCAACATAAGCATTAAGAAAAAAATACTCCAAGGGCAAAAGAGCTATAAAGATAAAAGTATGAAAGCAGTCAGAGAGATCTTAAAGATACATTTTATTGCCACATTTATACCTCTTAATGTGAATACTATATTCCAGGGTTTTGAAAGTGTATTATAACTACCCCAACTGCTTTCAGCAGTGCCAACATGAGGAGATATGAAAAGAAATTTGCCTTCCCACCCTTTTTTCTACTTCCACAATTTAAAATAATTACTTTGAAAACATTTAGTCAAGAATAATTGGCTGATTCCTCCCTGGGCAGTCACCTATATAGCTGATGACGTTAGATGTAATGAAAATAAACTTTCAAGAATGTGTTTGTTTGTTTCTTTGTTTGTTTTTCCCTACAAAAACACTAGGTTCTTTGTTCCAGGTATCAAAACGATAGAATATTCCAGTACTATTTTTAAAAGAAAGCTTTGCTTCTTGTCTCATTTTTGCAGAAGTTGGAAATGATTTTAATAAAGGTAAGCATGATTCTAATAGTTTCTTTTTTTTTTTTTCAACGTTTATTTATTTTTGGGATAGAGAGAGACAGAGCATGAACGGGGGAGGGGCAGAGAGAGAGGGAGACACAGAATCAGAAACAGGCTCCAGGCTCTGAGCCATCAGCCCAGAGCCTGACGCGGGGCTCGAACTCACGGACCGCAAGATCGTGACCTGGCTGAAGTCGGACGCTTAACCGACTGCGCCACCCAGGCGCCCCAATAGTTTCTTTTTTTAAATGTGAATATTATTTACTTACACTGAAAGATTCTGACTATTAATGAGTAGTCAGTGGGGAGACACTGAAAGATCATGGAAATACCTTGCTCATCAACAAACATTCCTCTCTAGTTTTTAACATTTATTGAGGTTTCTTGCCCAAATCTCTCCATATCATGATGGTTACAAACTTTCCAACTCTACTACTCTTTCCAGTACATTTTAGAGGGGGAAAATCTCATAATTCAAAAATTCATAACAATAAAACAATGTTGGAAACTGCCATGAAAACACAAGTGAAAAAATACATCTTTTCTAAGTCACAGGACTATAAATTCAGGAAGTACAAAAAATTTAAAATGAATCAAACTCATCAAATTATATACATTAAATGTAAACCTTTTTTTATGTCCAATTATACTTCATTTGAGTGGTTTTAAAAAATAATCATGCCAAATAAAATCATAATTTTTGGCTTAATCCTGAATTAAGAATATTAACAATAATTTGCTTATAATGCATATGGTCTCCTATATACCATAGATGAGTTTATGTACACATTTAAAATCCAATACATTATGGAGGCACCTGGGTAGCTCAGTCGGTTAAGCATCTGGCTCTTTATTTCAGCTCAGGTCATGATCTCAAGGTTCATGAGTTCAAGCCCATATTGGGCTTTACACTGGCAGTGTGGAAATGGCTTGAGATTCTCTCTCTCTCTCCCCCTCTCAATCTGCCCCTCCCCCACTCTGTGCTCTGTCTCTCTCTCTCTCTCAAAATAAATAAACTTTAAAATAAATATATATATATAAATAAAATCCAATACATTATGAATTTATGATTCATAAGTAACCTTAAGTATTTTCAAGCAGTAGAACTTGCATAACAGTTACAAGTGGAAATAATACTGGCAAAATATTCTGTTTTTTAAGCTTGAGACATACCATAGAGGTCTCAGGTTATTAAGAAAATGTAAAAAAATGTTGTTTTGTATATTAAGAATATGTTTTTGGGAATGGGGAAAGAATAACCGCTTTCCCTTTGGTTTAAAATATTCAACAGTTTTAAAGTCATGAATCCCGAGAAGGGGCATCCAGCATGAAAACACACCTGCTTTCCATTCTACTCCTCCACGATGGTCAGCTCCGTCTCTCACTTGAAGAGAACTGTTGGGGTGTCCAGGTACCTCAGTGAAGCATCAGACTCCTGAGGTCTGCTCCGGTCATAATATCATTATTCTGTGAGTTCAAATCCTACATCCAGCTCTGTGCTGACAGCTGGGGATTCTCTCCCTCTCTCTGCCCCTCCCCAACTCGCACTGTCTCTCTCTCTCTCAAAATAAACTTAAGAAAAAGAAAGGAAGGAAGGAAGGAAGGAAGGAAGGAGGAAGGAAGGAAGAAGGAAGGAAGGAAGGAAGGAAGGGAGGAAGGAAGGAAGGAAGGAAGGAAGGAAGAGAGAGAGAGAGAGAGAAAGAAGGAAAGAAAGAAAGAAAGAAAGAAAGAACGAACGAAAGAAGAAAAGAACTGTTTAAGTTCACTTCTATTTCAGAAAAGTAAACATTTGGTAGTATGAATGACTTTTTCATCTTACTAACTAGAATGAATGGTAATTTCTGAAATGCTTTTCCAGTTTAAAACACAAGAGCCTCTGTATCCCAACCCACAAAGCCACGGGCCTTGTTGGGGGTCTGAGGGTAACATCCACAACCCACCAGCCTGTGTGCCCTGTAAGCAGGAAGAATGGAGGGTGTGGAGCGCCTGCATTCCTTCCAGCTGTCAGTGGCACCAAGGAGTTGATTGTAGTTCCCTTTCTACCATTAATTATAATCACAACTAGACCCCTTTTCCTGGGATCGTAATCTCATTGGAGGCTTTTCATTGAAATCTTATTCCTCCGAACACATCTGGGCACAGCCTGTTGGCCTCCAGGTGTGGGGGTGGAAAACCACAAGCAGGTAGCAAGAAGAGTGCACACATTCATCCCTGCGTTTTAGGCATCCAGGCTTGTCCTGCGTGAAATTGAAGGCGAACCCATCCCTCTGTGTCCATAGGCAGACTTCCCCCATGGATTAGACACCACTAAACACCACAGGCCTCCCGTGGCGATTCCACTGTCTCCATCTTCCCAGCCCTGGCTGCCATCCTGGACCGGGAGGCAAACACAGCTTCTGGGGCTGAAGTTGTCACAACAATGGCGTTGGCTCTCTCCAGGATAGCATCAGACCCAACAAGGCAGGCATCCCACCCTCAGGGGGAGCAGCCACTCGAGGAAAGTAGGTTCCATCAGAAAATGTCTTTTTTTAGACCTTTCCAGAGACGTTTCTCCCTTGTCCATCTTTGATCTTCTTTGTGACGGTGTGAGAATCTTGGCCTCCTTTGCGGTGACAGGAATGTTCTTCCTATGATCAGGGTAAGTAAGCATATTCACAGAGTCATTTATATGTGTCTAATTTCCGGCTTTTGGTGCTCAGCTTTAGTTGCTGGCACCAGGCCCGCAGGATGTCTTGGTGGAGCAGGTTGGCTTGTGGCATTTTTAGAAGATAATTGGGACTTTCTTCCTAAGTCTTAAACTCTTCCAGTGCCTTGTGTCACCTTTTCTGGACAGGAAACTCTGTCTTCTTTCATAGATCTTTTTCATTAGCTCCTGTTCACTGATGTTCGCTGTAACTTTGGGTGGCCAGAAGCCTGCTGTGTCTCTCCGGATTCTCATGATACAGGTTGCAATTTGCAAGCCAGATAATCTTCCCTGACTTCTTTGTGGAATTCTGCTTTTCGCCTTTTCCTTTCTCCATATCCAACAAGAAGTCAAGATTTCCTAACTGTTTCTAAGTCTAAACAACAGGAGTATGTTGTTCATACTAAATTCTAGAGTGAATAAAATAGATATATGTCTTCGGCTTCAGAGAATTTAGTGCCTTATTCACCTATTTTTGTTTCTTTAACTTTTTTTTTTAATTTTTTTAACGTTTTATTTATTTTTGAGACAGGGAGAGACAGAGCATGAACAGGGGAGGGTCAGAGAGAGGGAGACACAGAATCGGAAACAGGCTCCAGGCTCTGAGCCGTCAGCACAGAGCCCGACGCGGGGCTCGAACTCACGGACCGCGAGATCGCGACCTGAGCCGAAGTCGGCTGCTTAACCGACTGAGCCACCCAGGTGCCCCTCTTTGTTTAACTTTTTTAAAGATAAAAGGTGCCTGGGTGGCTCAATCAGATGAGGTTTTATTTGACTCTTGATTCTGGTTAAGGTCATGATCCCAGGGTCATGGGTCATGGGTCATGGGCATGAAGCCTGCCTAAGATTCTCCCTCTGCCCCTCTCCCCTGCTTGTGTACTTTCTCTCATTCTGTCTCTATAATTATAAAAAAGTAAAAAATAGAAAGAAAGCAGTGATTACAATAGTGATAGTTTTACAAAAGATAAACAAAGAGGGGGTGCCTGGGTGGCTCAGGCACCCATTGAGCATCTGACTTTCACTCAAGTCATGATCTCGTGGTTTATGAGTTCAAGCTCCACGTCAGGCTCTGTGCTGACAGCTCAGAGTCTGGAGCCTGCTTTGGATTTGTCTCCCTTTCTCTCTGCCCCTTCCCCACTCATTTCCACGCATGCCCTCTCTCTCTCTAATAAACATTAAAAAAACTTTTTTTTAAAGATAAACAAAGTGGGGCGCCTGGGTGGCACAGTCGGTTAAGCGTCCGTCTTCAGCTCAGGTCACGATCTCGCGGTCCGCGAGTTCGAGCCCCGAGTCGGGCTCTGGGCTGATGGCTCAGAGCCTGGAGCCTGTTTCCGATTCTGTGTCTCCCTCTCTCTCTGGCCCTCCCCCGTTCATGCTCTGTCTCTCTCTGTCCCAAAAATAAATAAACGTTGAAAAAAAATTAAAAAAAAAAAGATAAAGAAACAAAAACAAGTGCTGTGATGAAATATAACGGGAGGTATGTCACTTCACTTCATTTACCTGGGGTGATTCAGAAGTGATGATTGCCCCAAGGAATAGAGAATATCAAGATTAATAAAATTATTCAGTAATATCATAAAGATAAAATTGTTCCAAGAATAAACAGAGCAAGCACCAACCTGTAGTTCAAACAAGTCCCTTAATCTCTATCCTCAGAAAATTAAAGGGTTTGAAATCAGAAATATGAAACATTACTAATTTCCATATTAAATGGGACATTTTCTATGAATTTCAAATGTAATATCACAGACAATATGATTAATAACAACCTGTCAAATTTGATATCTAAAAGCTAATTTTTAGTTATTTTTATGTTTGAATTCTAATAATATACTAATAAAAATATTTTGAAATTTGGATAAAATTCTAAAGTTTACCCCATCTTATAATAATATTCATAGACAAAACCGATTTTTTCTTTAAATTAAATGAAATGTTATTTGATTTGCCTTAATTCAAATGCTAAAAAATACAAAGCATTTTCAATTATCTTGCTTACAATAAATTTCTTTTTTTTAACCATCATTCAGTAGGCTCTAATTTATTCATATAGGGAAACAAATAATTCTTACATTCATAAAAAAATGAAAATTACTTATCAAAGAAAAATATCATATGAAGACTATTTCATAGATTCAAAAAAACACACACTTGTGATCAGATACATGTAAAATAATTTCAGAGAGAAAAATATATTTCAGAGGGATAACTATTTTTTTGTCATCTATGATTAATAATTTATTAAAGTGCAATATAAAGATATTTATTTCAATAACAAAAATTTCAATTCAAATAGGTAATTGTGCAATATTAAAAAAAGAAATCTACCACATCTATCCACGTATTTACAAATAATTCTTACAGTTTCAATTTCAAAAAAAAAAAATTCAATGTTGATAAGAGCACAGATTCAGTCCAATGGTAGCAAATCGTTTCAAAAATCCTTAAGAGTTGGGCGCCTGGGTGGCTCAGTTGGTTGAGCATCCCGCTTCACGTCAGGTCATGATCTCATGGCTTGTGAGCTCGAGCCCAGCCGGGCATCGGGCTCTGTGCTGACAGCTCAGAGCCTGGAGCCTGCTTCAGATTCTGTGTCTCCCTCTCTCTCTGCTCCTCCCCTACTCGTGCTCGCTCTCTCTCTCTCTCTCAAAAATAAGTAAAATTTAATTTTTTTTAAATCCTTAAGAGTATTCATTTCCTTCATTCTAGTGATACCATTTCTGAAAATGAGTCCCCCACCCCGCCAAAAAAAAAAAAAAAATGTAGGATGGTAACAGTAATCGTATGATGATTAAAAAACAACAGAAATGACCGAATTAAATAAATCATCTTACTGTGGGATACTTTGTACCCAATAAAAATTTTTTTGGTCTTCAATTTAAGTGACATGGAAAGACATGATCTGCCTCTCCATACACATACAAGAATAATCTATAACTATACATATACCAACGGTGGCTATCTCTGCCCTGGGAATTAAAAGTCTTTTACACTGTTTCAAGTTATCTACATGTGTCTGTTAATTTTGTTATAAAATGAGAATGTATTATTTTTATGATGAGAAAGCTAGTCTTAACTATACCAAAAATAATCAATAATTTTGATGGTAGTAAGGACTACCATCTTCCTCTTAGATGTAGGCATAATGTTATATAATTTCAATGTTTTGTTTATGTTGATGAACATATTTATCAATAAATGGATAACTGACTGCACAAGTAATTATTTACAAGACTGGAAAGTAAGCTTAGGGTAAAGTTATTTTCTATATTACCTTTCCTTTCGGTAGGGAGAAGTGATGTGTGCTTTGCTTCCCAAAATTTTAAACAAAGGAATTTCCTACTTTCCTTTTATTTTTGGCTACTTGCTTTTTCTAATATCTGAATAAAATATTTTCTTTTTTTTAATTTTTTTTTAAATTTTTTTTTCAACATTTTTTATTTATTTTTGGGACAGAGAGAGACAGAGCATGAACAGGGGAGGGGCAGAGAGAGAGGGAGACACAGAATCGGAAACAGGCTCCAGGCTCTGAGCCATCAGCCCAGAGCCTGACGCGGGGCTCGAACTCACGGACTGCGAGATCGTGACCTGGCTGAAGTCAGACGCTTAACCGACTGCGCCACCCAGGCGCCCGTAAATTTTTTTTTAATGTTTATTTATTTTTGACAGAGAGAGAGAGAGACAGAGCACGAGTGGGGGAGGGGCAGAGAGAGAGAGAGTCACAGAATCCAAGCAGGCTCCAGGCTCTGAGCTGTCAGCACAGAGCTGGACGCGGGGCTTGAATCCACAGACTGCAAGATCATGACCTGAGCCGAAGTTGGACGCTCAACCGACTGAGCCACCCAGGTGCCCCTAAAATATTTTCTTACGTTATCATTTGTGTTTGGTTTGGCACTTCATTTCCTTTTCAAATTTTGAAACAAATGCTCAGAATGTTTAAGAATTTCCTCAAGCATTTAACTTTGCTAAAGGGTCACAGGCTTTAACCATTCTCTCTAAAAATAACCCTCTCTCACTCACTCTCTCTCTCTCTCTCTCTCTATCTCTTGAGTCACATAGTTCTGAGAGACAATCTTCCCTCTCAGTTTATGGTAATTTAAGAGTTTGGTTGAGGTACCATTCCTACTTTACTTATTTTTTTATAGTTAAAATGCTTTCACTGTTAATTCCTTCTCTTCCCATTTATACCCACTCTAACTGTTAAAGCCTTTGAATATGTATGTATTTTTTAAAAATATACAACATTGAATCTTATATGCATATTCTCTTATTTATTTAAACTTATTCTGAATCATGTTATGCATACAAAATGATTAAAAACATGATTTATTAGGTCAGTATAACAACTATAAAATTGAATTTATGAAATAAATGACAACTCCTTTAATGAGCATTTATAAAGCCTTGCATTCAAAAATTAGATTATGTCAATTTGTCCAAAAGCACATGGAACAGGTGGGCAGAGCAATGGGCTAACTAGGTGATGAGTATTAGGGAGGGCACTTATGATGAGCACTGGATGTTGTATGTAAGTGATGAATCACTAAATTCTACTCTTGAAACAGATATTACACTGTATGTTCACTAACTGCAATTTAAGTAAAACTTGAAGCTACAAAAAACAACCAAAAAAAAAGAATCATAAAAAAATCTCAACAAAACTTTAAAAAATATGTGTCATACACTGTTCTGTGACTACAATGACATTAAATTTAAATATCAATGATTGAAAGGCAAAAAAAAGTTAACAATAGTTTTGGAAGGCAAAAAAAAAAAAAAAAAAGTTAGCCATAGTCTAGAAACTTAAATAATAATGATTAAATAGCTAATAGATTAAATATTTGAGCTGAATAAAAATTAAAACATTATACATCAGAAGTACAAATTCTGAGTAAGATATACTTTGAGGAGAAATTATATCCTTCCGTTCTTACATTAGAAAAGAAAAATCCTAATAATCAGTATATAAAGAAATAGAACAATTGAATCATTATATGCTCAAAGAAGTGTTAATTATCATTGTGAGTAGAAAAAAAAATAAACAATGGAGCAGAAAGTAATGGATAAAAGACAATGTTACAATAGAGATGATCAAAATATATATATATATATATATAGATTGTTTTCTTAAAGACTTGTCCAATATCTTGTGTCATTGCTGAATGACTGAAGACACAAATAAACCAAGTGAGGACAATAATACAAAAATCTTTGCTCTGAGAAATTTTAAAACCTAAGAAAAATTTCTAGAAAAATGTAATTTTGAAAATATAAAAGTTAGATACCATAAATAATTACAGAGATATTGATGAATTGGAAAACAGTTAAGAACATAAACTCAGGTGTGTTTGAAGGTGAATTCTGCCAATATATCAAAGGAGAGATAATTTTGTCTTATACAAACTCTTATAGATAAGAAAGAAAAACAGAAACTCTATCTCAGCTATTTCTAGGCTACAATAATCGTGATTACAAAAGCAAGCAAAATTATAAACTAATCTCACCTAATGAAAATAAATGGAAAACTTTTAACAAATATTAGCCCACCCAGTCTATGATTACTTTCAAAAAACAACAAAACCATTAAAAAGATTTGTAACTAATATGACAAGCTTAAATGGAAAACCATTATTTTAATAGATTTAGAAAAGACATTTGATAATTTTACAATTCATTCTTGAAAATAAGCAAATGAAAAATTTCAAATATAGTATTAGAAGTTCACATTCTTTTTGTTTTTTTGTTTTTTTTTTTTCAACGTTTATTTATTTTTGGGACAGAGAGAGACAGAGCATGAACGGGGGAGAGGCAGAGAGAAAGGGAGGCACAGAATCAGAAACAGGCTCCAGGCTCTGAGCCATCAGCCCAGAGCCCGACGCGGGGCTCGAACTCACCGACCGCGAGATCGTGACCTGGCTGAAGTCGGACGCTTAACCGACTGCGCCACCCAGGCGCCCCAGAAGTTCACATTCTTAATTTGCTAAAGAGTAGCTACTAAAACCTATAATAATTATTACCCTAAATGAAGAATATTAGAAATTTTTCTTTAAAATCAGAAAAAAGTCAGTATCTGACATAGTTTCTATTGAACTTGTATTGGTGGACCTAGCCAAGTAATAATATAAGTTAAATGAAAAAACTAAAGGGTTGAACAGAAGTAACAAAACTGCCACTACTCACAGATTATCTCATTTTCTAAGGAGAAAACTTCAAGGGATTTATGGAATTCATTAGAAATTATATCAATTTACTAATTATTGAATATAGGATTAATATGTCTATTTAAAATTTTTTAAAATGAGCAAAGAAATTTTCAAAAATATTCTTGTAGTATTCTTGTATTCTTGGACATTTTTCTCAATTAATAGCCTTTTTCAAGTCCCTCTAAAACTTGTTTCCAATATTTGTTTCTTCCAAAGCAAAATCCAGACAGAAGACACTATTAAGATTTTGAACAAGGTCCTTAAGTGTTATGTCTTCCCCCATCAAGATAATTATACCCCTCCCGTTGATCAAGTCTCCTGTGGAAATCCCTTCCTAAATTTCAAAACACCTGTATGGAAATGATGATCCTGACAGTCATTGACTTTTTCCTAAATTGTTAAATGATGGCAAAACTTTCTGACAGCCAGCAGCTCTAGGTTTATAAAACTCTAAAAGTCCCTTTCTGGGCCCCAAACCTGCTACCAGAACTTTTTGTGAAAAAGTCATTTGCAGGAGCCCATTCCAGAATTGAACCATGACACTTTGGTCCAAGTATCTTATACTAACAATCCCAATTTCAGAACACATAGTTACCCTCAAGTACATTAGTCTTGTATTTCACTATTTTCTTCTGAACCCAGATTTTAAAATTCCCTGCTTTGAGAATCTCATCTGACAATGAATATTAAAAATAAGAAAGATCTAGAGTGCCCCATATAGGTGGTTTTTGCCTCATGTTACTACAGATATCAGTTCAGTTCTAGCATCATGGCAAGCTCACATTCCATTCTTAAAGGATTTTTAAATATGCTATAGCCTTCCATGGCTCACTCCAACCCAAAGTTTAAATAGTTGTATTAACCTGTCTATACTGAAATGCAGTGCATGGACACCATATAAAAAGCTACCCTATGATTTATCTCTGTTGGATGAATGACTCAAGTTGTTCAATGGAATTCACACCTTGCCCTTGTTCCTATGTTCTTATATTTCCAAAGCACAGAACTCACTGCTTACTCTGCTTGCCCTCTTCCAACTGAACTGTCATCTGATTCTGAACACAGATATTCTCTTGAATATAGCCTTGTGTCTTTGTTACAGAAATACAGAAATGCACCCTTGATTTTATTTTGGGATGCTACTCCAAATCTGACTTTATCCCCTGTTAACCTCCAAGTCACACATGACTGTGAGGCCCGTTCAACTGATCTTTTTGTCTCAGACACAAATCTTAAATAGGGAAGAACATTGCAGCCAGAGATTAGTAGTCAGGAAGAAGAATGGTGGGAAAGGGAATCCACCTTTGATGAATATTTCTTTCCTTGATAAATAATTCTGATAACAATGAAATAATGAGTGTTTTGAAAGATGGAGTTACCTAATGAGACATTTAATAAACCAAGTCAATCTAGAGGTGATGTGGAAAATGAATTAGTAGAGAGGAATGGAGGAAAATGGAATATCAAAGACTAATACCTACCAAATAAATGCCTCTCCTTATGAAGGAACTATTCAACTTAACAACTCACTCTATGATTAACAAAGAATCAGGGAAACTGTAACTTTTCCAAATCATTGTGTAAGAGAAATGCTATGGTGAATAATATGTTTCAGTGGATTACACAGCCATTGCTTTGAAAACAGACACATTGTGCCTGATATTTCCACTAATTAAAAAATTGTGGAGGGGCATCTGGGTGGCTCAGTCAATTAAGCATCTGACTCAATTTCAGCTCAGGTCATGATTTCATGGTTTGTGGGTTCGAGCCCCACTTCAGGACATGAGCTGATGGCACAGATCCTGCTTGGGATTCTCTTCTTCTATCTCTCTCCCTGCCCCTCCCCACTTCTTTCTTTCAAAAGCAATAAATAAACTTAAGAAATGTGGAAATAAAATGGAAATCCATTTTAAGGTTTGTGATAATTTTGAGTATTTAAAAACAGTGCATGGAGTGTTAGTATATGATCTCCCAGTGTACTGTGTAATTTTTCATTGTCAAAACAATGATATGATTACATGAATGTTAACCAACTCACCCTTAGTATCGAAAAAAGGTAAATCGAGCTGCATCATTAGAGGAAAAATGAGAAACAAATACTGTCATGCCAGCTAATGGCTGAAAGAGATTCCTGTCATGAAAAGGGTGATAAGTCAGCAATTACTGCCTTCACTCATTCACCAAAGTGCACTCAGGCTCAATTTATATTCTAAAGCAGACTTTTTCCTTTCACCAAAGAAACAGGAGTTCTTTGCAAAAGGTAGACAGTATAATTTAGCTTTTTGATGTTTGCAACAATGTGTAAAATGCCTTTAAGCAAATGTTTTCGTCTATATTTATACATATATATGTACATGAATATTTGTGTAGGTGTATACATTTTTACACGTGTGATTCTCAGAAGTCTTCTAATCATAAGTCTCGACCCAACTAATCAACACATTTGTATGAGCATATGATCAACAAATGTGTCTTAAAGAATCAATGTTTACAACACCACGAGTGAATCATAAATGTGAACTATGGACTTTGGGTGATTATGATATGTGAGTATAGGTTCATCAATGTAACAAATGTGGTCTGGTGGGGGATGGTGATAGTGGGGAAGGCTATGCACGTGTGGGGTCAAAGTGTATATGGGAAATCTCTGTGCCTTCTCTTCAATTTTGCTATAAACCTTAAAGTGCTTAAAAAAAATCTTAATTTAAAAACATGTAATAGAAAAAATGTCAATATTTCTAAGAAAACACACATCATTGTATACATCACCACATATATCAGCTACTCAGCAATCAATAGATCATTTGTTTAATCATTTGACCATTTAAGCATATTCAATGTTTACTTTTATTTTAAGCACTATGTTAGGTTTGTGGATTACAGAAATCAACAAGAATTATCCCTTTACTTAATGATCTTACAGTCTATTCTATAAAGTAGTTCCCAGTGGCACCAAAGTTCAGTGAACAATAGTGATGTCTGGCTTTGAGTGAATGTATTTGAAGACAAAATAGCAGATTGTTTAAAATTATGGGTTTTAAAGTCAGAACACTGGATTTGAATCCCAGTCGCACGATCAACTAACTTTAGTTGAACATTGAGGGAGATTAATTCATATCATTACACTTACTTTTTTTCTATTAGTGAAATATGGGTGTAACATTAATATTTCTTCAGCATCTTTGAAGGATTTATATATTTTTAAATTTTATTTATTTATTTGAGAGAGAAATAGCACGAGCAGGGAAGAGGCAGAGAGAGAAGGAGAGAGAATCGCAAGCAGGCTCCCCGCTAGAAACACAGAGCCCGAGGTGGGGTTTGAACTCATGAAACCCTGAGATCCTGACCTGAGCCAAAACCAAGAGCCCCATGCTCAACTGAGCCACCCAGGTGCCCCTGAAGTATTTAACTACATAATCTAGGTAAAACTCTTAGAATAATACCCGATATATTCTAATAATAATGTTTAGTCTAATTATTAATAAATACTATTGTGTTCTGTTTTGGATATATTTTTGTCCAAATATCTATTAATAAAAAAGTAAAGATATCATCTTTCTATTGACAAATGTCCACATTATGATTAATAACTCATTTTAATAATTCTAATAGCATACCTCTGATGCTATAAGGTGCTATTCTGATGACCCAAGTGGTCATCAGATATGCTCAAACTCATAACTCCATGACCCATCTGTTATGGTGTTTATTACTTAATACTAAGTAAATGTGCTCAAGATCAAAGTCAGAACATTATGCATCTGCAACTGCTTGTTTACACACACAATTGCAAAATATGTTCGATTGGCAGCATATGTTAGAATGAACACCAATCTGTTATGGTGATAATTTCATTGTTGGCTGTATTGCAGAGGCCTGGTCTATAATGTATTTTATTAAGATGGATGTGCTTTAGTTTGTTCAACCAGTCATGGTAAAATATTTGGCTAATGTTTTTATTGCATGCCATCTGTGTGGGCAGTAAGGTTGTCCAATAACACATGAAATGTCACTGTTTTGAATAGGCATCTAATTGAGGTTTAATCAAATGGATATTTTACATTAATTAAATGCCAGCTGATTAATGAAAACATATTTTTATATTTAATAACTATGTAAAAATGGAACATGATTAGCTCAAAATTCCATGCATTATGCACAGAATGTAGACTTTCTCATGAATACATGCATGCAGAACAGTGTAATGGAATCTAGATGCATTTAAATAGCATTAAAATAAATGTCACCCTGCTATTTAAGAAATAGCAAGCAGTATGTGTTTGGAAATGATTCTTTCTAATATCTGGATCTCTTTGACCCCTCTTTGTACTGTCATAAAGCAACACATTTTTTTTCTCCAGAGCCAAGAAGAAATTTAAATGTACCTACTCCTACTGTGACAAATAATCAGTTCCATATACGCAAGCGAGAAGCTTTGCTAACTACCAAAATGATTGTAAGAATCACAGGAGAACAAAATCAGGCAGATGTTTTGAAAACAAAACAACTTGCTGAAATTTAGCTTCTCTCCAAAAATATCAAAGAAATGAATCAGCTTCTCTCTCCATTTTCTTTCCTTATCATTTTCTATATTATCTCCTGGCAAAGCCATTTTTTTTTCTGTCTGGCTACATTTCATCACAGGTACCCATCTCAGGTTTATCCAAAGTTCATTCTGTATGTCTATTCTCCCATTTCTCTGAAATATGTTTCCTTACTTGATTGAGAAAATCAGACAATTCAGAAGAGAGGACAGCTCTTACATGCCATTATCTCATCATTTATATCAGCAAAATTCATTTCTCCCCTCTTGGCTTGTGTTTTCCCTTGAGATTAAAGAGAAATCAAGGTATAGGATCAAGAATTGGATGAGCCTTAGATAGAATCAGACCCAAGTCTGTTCCTTCAATGGAGCCAGATTGCTAGTGCCTCAGACCACTCTTCTCTTCCAGGCAACACAAGGTAAAGGGAATTTGGAGCTTCTATTCATATTAGTATCTGTAGGCCCTGGTCAATTCTGAAACCATGAATAAAGGGAAAGAATATATATGTGCACATCTGCCCCATTTAATGTCTAACTGTGTGACTCTTGAGAACCAGGGATATTTATTTCTTTTCTATCTTCAGTGACTAACACATTAAATTATTATTAAACACACTATTGCTTAAATAGTCAGTATTATGCCAAACCTTAAGATTGATTTCCCTTTCCACAATACAGCGATATCTTGCTTCATTCCATTTCACAGATACTGCACTTTTTTACAAATTGAAGGTTTCTGGCAACCCTGGATCAAACAAGACTATTGGCATCATTTTTCAGTGGAATCTGCTCACTTTTGTATCTCTAATTCCATTTTGGTAATTCTCAGAAAACTTCAAACTTTTCCGTTATTATTACATTTGTTAGGGTGATCTGTTATCAGTGATCTTTGATGTTATTGTAATTGTTTTGGAGTGCCACAAATTGCAACCATATAAGTTGGCATATTAATTGTTAAATGTGTGTGTCCTGACTGCTCCACTTCCTAGCCCTTTCCCCCATCTTTCTCTTTTTTCTCAGGCCTCCCTATTCCATGAGATGCAATATTGAAATTAGACCAACTAATAACCCATCATTGCCTCTAAGTGCTCAAGTGATAGGAAAAGTCACATCTCTCACTTTCAATCAAAAGCTAGAAATGATTAAGTTTATTGAGGTAGCCATGCCAAAAGCCAAGACAGGCCAAAATCTAGGCCTCTCGTGGCAAACAGATATCCAAGTTGTGAATGCAAAGGAAACGTTCTTGAAGGAAATTAAAAATGCTGCAAGAGTGAATATGCACACGATGAGAAAGGGAAGCAGACTTGTTGCTGATACAGAGGAAGTTTTTGGTGGTCTAGAGAGAAGATCAAACCAGCCACAACATTATCTTAAACAAAAACCTAATCCAGAACAAAGCCCTAACTCTCTTGAATTCTATGGAGGCCGAGACATATGGGGAGCCTACAGAAAAAAATACTAAAGTTGGGAGAGGTCGGTCCACAAGGGTTTAGGAAGGAAGCCATCTCTATAACATAAATGAGAAAGGGGAAGCAGCAAGCGGTGCTGTAGAAGCTGCAGCAATTTTTCCAGGAGATCTAGCTCAGATCGTTAACAAAGGTAGCCAGTCTAAACGAGAGATTTTCAATGTAGACCAACAGACTTCTATTTAAAAAAAAAATTAAAAAAGAAAAAAAGATGCCATCCAGGACCTTCACAGCTAGAGAAGAGAAGTCAATGTCTGACTTCAAACTGCGAAGATCAGGCCAACTCTCTTGTTAGGGTCCAATGCAGCTGGTGACTTGAAGCTGAAACCAATATTCAGTGACCATTCAGAAAATCCTAGGACTCTGAAGAATTGTGCTAACTCTACTCCCGCTGTACTCTATAAATGGAACAACAAAGCCTGGATGACAGCACATCTGTTTAGAACATGGTTTACTAAATATTTGAAGCCCACTGCTGAGATCTATTGTTCAGGAAAAAAAGACTCCATTGAAATGTGACTGCTCATTGGCAATGCACCATGTCAATCAAGAGCTCTGAGGGAGATGGACAATGGGAACTATGTTGTTTTCATGCCTGCTAATACACTATCTACTCTGCAGCCCATGGATCAAGAGTCATTTTGACTTTCAAGTTTTATTATTTAATAAATACATTTTTGTAAGACTATGGTTGCCATAGAAGCTGATCTGGGCAAAGTAAATTGAAAACCTTCTGGAATGAGTTACCATTCTAGATGCTATTGAGAACATTTGTGATTCAGGAGAAAAGGTATAAATGTCAACAATAACAAGAGCTTAGAAGTTTTTCCAACTCTTGGGGCACCTAAGTGGCTCAGTCGATTAAACGTCTGACTCTTGATTTTGGCTCAGGTCATGATCTCACAGTCCGTGAGTTCAATCCCATGTTGGGCTCTGTGCTGGCAGTGCAGCGCCTGTTTGGAATTCTTTCTCCCTCTCTGCCCCTACCCCACTCATACTCCCTCTCTCTCTCTCAAAATAAATAAATAAAAACCTAAAAAAAAAAAAAGTTTTCCAACCCTCATGATTGACTTTGAGGGGTTCAAAGCTTCAGTAGAGGACATAACTGCAGACGTGATGGAAACAGCAAGAGAATTAGAAATGGAGTCTGAAGGCATCAACTGAATTGCTGTAAATGCATGATGAAAGTTGAACAGATGAGAAGTTGCTCCTTAGGGATGAGCAAATAAAGCAGTTTCTTTGCTTGATGGAATCTACTCCTGGTGAAGATGTTTGTGAAGATTGTGGAATCTGACAATAAAGGATTAGGAATATGACATAGACTTAGTTGATAAAGCAGCAGCAGAATTTGAAAGGACTGACTTCAATTTTGAAAGAAGTTCTACTGTGGGTAAAATGCTATCAAACAATATGGCATGCTACACAGAAATTGTGAGAGTAAGAGTCAACAGATGAGGCCGTCCTATTTTATGAAATTGCCACAGCCACCCCCCCTTTAGCAACCACACCCTGTTCAGTCAGCCATCAAGGTGAGACCTTCCACAGTCCAAAAAAAAAAAAGACTCAAAGAAAGCTCAGATGATTAGCATTTTTAACAATATTTTTAAGATATGCACTTTTTTTTTTTTACAAATAATGCTATTGCACACTTAATAGATTACAGTAGAGTGTGAACATAACTTTTATACATATTGGGAAGCCAAAAAATTCATTTGATATACTTTATTGAAATATTCACTTTATTGCAGCAGTCTGGAACCAAATCTGCAGTATCTCAGAGGTGTACTTATATTTGTGATGAGGTGATAAACTTAGCTATTATACAAATGTATCTGTCTGACCAAATAAATACATGAGTTAATGTATCCTATTTTCCATCAAAGACCGATTTCACCTAGGAAATTTATAAGGTTTAATAATTTTCAAGCATCCTCAACTTTGTGTAAAAACTGGCTAACTCATGAAATAACTTCACTGGTTTTCATTTATATTTTAGCCTTCAGTAGCACTTTGGATAATGAGAGTATTGTTTGCTACATGCTGTAGTCTTATTTAGCTAATAACTACTTATTTCATTGTGAGCTTTTAGTTCTAGTATTCCGCACTGTGTTCATTAATTTGAAAATGATTTTTATGACTTTAAATGGAAAATCTAACCTCCAAATATAAATTATTTTATACGTGGGATTTTACTACTTGTAGTCTATTTTCCTATTAACGTTTAAAATATAGATAAGAAAACATAGTTTGCAGTGAAGCCTCACTACTGACACTTTGACATCCAGACATTAACTCTTTTCATTCCTGTTTCTAAGGAGTACACATGATAAAAAATCAAAAACTTAAAAAAAATCTCCTCCTAGTATCTAAATAGAAGTGTTTCATTATTTTTGGCAAAAGAACATGTCAAAAAGACGTTTTGAAATCCTAGATAATTAAATTTACAATAGAATTTTAGTTTCAGGTACACAACATATACAACAGCTCTATACATTATGTTATGCTCACCACAAATGTTGTGTGATAAACTTAATGTACTCAAATAAGAAAATTAAGAATTAAAAATAAGGTGCACCTGGGTGGCTCAGTCAGTCAAGCGTCCTATTTCAGCTCAGGTCATGATCTCAAGGCTCAAGGGTTCAAGCCCCACCTCGGGCTCTGTGCTGACAGCTCAGAGCCTGGAGCCTGCTTCAGGTTCTGTGTCTCCCTCTCTCTCTGCCCCTCCCCTGCTCTCTCTCTCTTGCTCTCTCTCAAAATAAATAAAAACATTAAATACATTAATTTTTTTAATAAAAGAATTAAAAATAATCAAAGAAGTATCACCAAAACCAAACCAAAAAATGCTTTATTTTTTTTTAAAGGTATGTCTAGGAAAGGGTACAAGATCTCCAAGAAAAGCCTGTGCTAATGGTAAAGGCCAGGAGTTCATTCAGAAGACCTCTGTCCTTGATCATAATGTCACCTTATTAACTAGGTATATGACCTTGAATAAAGCTACTCAGTCTTTTTTTTTTTTTTTTTTTTTTTTTTTTTTTTTGAGAGAGAGAGAGAGACTACTCACACATGTGAGTGAGGGAGGGGCAGAGAGAGAGGGAGAGAAAGAACTTTAAGCAGACTCCATGCCCAGCATGGAGCCCCATGCGGGACTCAATCCCATGTCCCTGAGATCATGACCTGAGCCAAAATCAAGAGTCAGAAGCTTAACCAACTGAGCCACTCAGACATCCCAAACCTACTCTTTAAAAATAAATAAAATAAAATACAATTTTAGTAAGGTTTATTTTTGCTTATAGAATTCAAGTTGTTTTTCAAAATGTAGAAAGATCTGTGATCCACTGTTTTTTATATCTTCTACTGGCTTGGGCACTAGAAAATCAAATTTCAACAACTGTGTTTGCAGATTGTCTTCTAGATGTCAGTCACATTGGCAGGCTTTTTGTACTTTAACACTGCAGTCTCTGCTCCAACAGGTAATTCATTTTGGCTAACAATTTCACAATTTCACCCTTCAGTTCTTTTAAAACTCTTAGGAAAATTCCATCTGATTCTGGGGATTTATATACATCCAGTTTCCAGACTTTTTTGTGATTGTATTACTTTTTAACTGTTTTTCCTGTTATATTTTCTTTAATATCTATTTATTGGGCAGCAATACTGAAAAACAGACGATAATGGCATCAAAATAATATTCAAAATCAATTTATTACAGCAGCAGGAAACACTCCCAATTTAAAGTATATTACTAGTATGTTTTCAAATTTTTGTATTTTTCAAATGGAAATGGAAAAATACATATATATTTTGGGGGGAAACAGAAATTTTCCCCCTACATATAGACATGAGCACAGATAAATATACACAAATTCAAATCATTTTTTAGAAAGTGAATAGTATAGATAGCATATTTGAGAGAGATTAGCAAAAGAGACTTGAGTATAACTCTTCAATTTTAAGTAATTTTTTATATATTCTATACTTCTAATCAAAGTGCACATAAAAATTCACTTATGTATTAAATCTAGAAAATTATTTTTAAAATGAAAATTTTTTACTCTATAATTATTTCAAATATGGCAGTTAGGTAAGATTCTAAAGTAATAATCTTATACTTTATATAAAAAGGTATGAATTAAGTACTTAATGGTATTAACACTTTGATAATGTAATTTTCAAAACACTGACTTAGCATTTGTGTTAGACCATTTTATAAATGTTCTGATTAGATTATTTTCATTTTAATATCATTAAATTTTTGTTTTTGTTTTTTTTTAAATTTTTTTCAACGTTTTTTATTTATTTTTGGGACAGAGAGAGACAGAACATGAATGGGGGAGGGGCAGAGAGAGAGGGAGACACAGAATTGGAAACAGGCTCCAGGCTCCGAGCCATCAGCCCAGAGCCCGATGCGGGCTCGAACTCACGGACCGCGAGATCGTGACCTGGCTGAAGTCGGACGCTTAACCGACTGCGCCACCTAGGCGCCCCTAGTATCATTAAATTTAAGGTATGTGTTTAACTTTGACAACCCACTAATTCTGAGAGTTGTTGAATGTTAGTTCCATTTTACACATGAGGAAACTAAAGTTCATACATGATAATCATCGTACAGCCACAAAGATCCAGAGTGTAGATATGAACCCAGATGTGTCTGATTCCATACTCTCTCCATCATGATGCACTGCTTCCCTCAATTAACGTCACACTTCCTTTACAGCCATTCACTCCATTAGAGTCCCCTCACATCCAGGTATACATGGAACATATGGATCAAGAGGCACCAAGAAAATTAAGAATTAGTTAAGATGGAACTTTTTTTTTTCCATAAGTAGAGTTGGAAAAATCAAATTGCTTTTATATTGGGTGGGTGTGAATATGGTTTAGGGTGAACAGTGTAAGTACATCTGGAAGAAACACTGAAAGACCTCTATTACAATGTGATTCTTTAGAAAGGGAGACAAATTGGTAACTAGGAAACACATCCAATCTTGTCATCCTTTTCACTTTTCAATATATTTCAAAATTTTTATTTCATGCATCATTTTCAATCCTGTGTTTCTGGTTCTCAGATTCCCTCCTCAGATTAGAGCCCAGCAAAAATGAAAGATTGACGGCTTGTGTCTAGAAAATTTATTTTAGTTATAGGATCCCCTTGAAATGTTAAACAAGAGGCTGTCATACAGAACCTGGTTAGATTATTCAACTCATCAGCTGTGAAATTAGTGTATTTAGCTTCCACCACTCAATTCTCCTAAGAGGCTCTCTCCTTCATTCATGGAGATTTCTATAAAGCAATGCATTACAAGTCCCTTACAGATATAAATTGATTGGCTCTATTGGATCTGTGTAATAAATATCGGAACAACATTTCAGAAAAAAATATAAGGCGTCAAACTGGGAGTACTGGTTTGTTAGTAATTAAGGAAAATGTTCTGTTTTTGAGTCATTGCTTTTCCTCCTCTTGTATTTTCCATCTCCATGAATCACAAAATCATTCAGCCCACAAAAAGAAAAATTATATTTATCTGATCTCATTTTGCCCATGCCTTGTCTTCCCACATTTAACCAGCAAATCCAGTCATTTAAATCTCAATATTCCTCAAATCTCTACCATTTCCCATGTTGTTTCCACTACTACTGACTTAATCTATTTCTTGCTTGGCTTTATGCCGTGGTGCACTGAGTATTTTGTCTTCCCTTAGAATCTAAACTATCTTTGACAGTCTGGCCAGCTAACCTTTAAATAATGTTACTGATAACATCAAATTTAAAATATGTTCATTGTTATACTCAAAAAAACCAATGTGTGTGTTTGTGTGTGTCTTTAGTACTTTTTTAAGAGTTTTTGGATAAATTACAAAGTTCTAAACATTTCTTGTAAAGTATGACATGATCTGGTGCCATTATCTGGTGCATAGGCCCATAACTCAGAACTCTTTACTTTACCTTCCACTTCCCTTCAATCTCTACCCCACTTCCCTTTAGACATATAGAACTTGCTGTTTCATGTATCTGTAACATGACAAGTCTTCCTGTTAATTAGTGATAGAAGATTATGAAACAAAACACTACCTTTTCAATTTAGAAGCCTCTCTAATGTACAACCCTGTTGCTGATTTTATCTGTACTTCTCATGTCATTAATTTTTATTGGGATATCACATTTTATTTTTTATGTAAGATGCCCAGGAAAACAGTGTGTATACTTTTTAAATTTAACTCTTATTCAACTTTAATACACTTAAAGTATAAAATTCATAAGCATGTGGCTTAAATTATCACAAAACGTATACCACTGTGTTACTACCATATCAAGATATAGAAAATTATCAGCATATCAGTAGCTCCTTTCAAATCACTTCCTGTATTACCCCTAATCTGTTTCCAAAGGAAAGCACTCTGCTAAATTGTAACACTGCAGATTAGTTGTGACCTGATTTTGAACTATATTTAAATGGAATAATAATATATTTTCTTTACAAAAGAAAACACAAAACCTGCATATAATCTGCATTATGATGGTGAGGCTAATCCATGCTACTGCAAGTAGCTTTATTTACTGATTTTAACTGATATATAATATCCCATTTTATATACCTAACACAATTTATTTTCATTCTACTATTAAAAGACATTTGAACTGTTTAAAGTTTGAGGCTGCTGTGACTAGTACTACTATGAATAACTTGACTATCTTCGCCATGTTTTTGGAGAACATTGATACATGGATATAAATAGCACATTCATTTCCTTTTGTCTTTTATTGTTTACTGAGAAGGCCAAAGTCGGTTTTAGTGTTTCTCTTGAACATGTGCATACATATATATAGTACTAAACAGTTATGCAACCAAGAATAAATAATCCCAGATAATCCCAGATAGAAACACAAATATGAAGGATGAAATAAAAAAGATAAATATGATAAAGATAATTATTTATGACACACTACAGGTATAAAAATTATTTTGATGTATAAAATGAAGAAAGAGTTACTACATGCTAAAATCACATAAAAAGTGGGAGAACACGAATGAATCGTTTTTGAGAGATATGCCATTATATTTATATATAATATAAACATAATATATATTTACATATATAACATACTATATAATATATAATATATAAACATATAACATATATGTGCATGTGTATATATGTGTGTGTGTATATATATATTCATATATATACATATATATATAAACCCAGTAAACACAAAACAACATTCAGAGGAAAACAGCATGTGTATTTTAAACATATACATAAATATGTAATTACATATATATATGAAATTTTCCCTAAGTTGTTAACACAGTTGTGTTAACCTTGTGATAATTAAACTATATGTTTCTGATTTTTATACTGTTCTGTATTTATAGCAAATTTGAATATATATAAATAAATAAACAAACAGTTCCACAACTATTACAACATATATTACTGATTTCCTAAAGTATAGTGAAAATTTTACTTTACCAATCCCAGTCAATATAAAGACTTTAAAATGTTTTAATTCATTCATATTCTCCCAATTTTTATGCAATTTTACCATGTAGTAATCTTCTATTTTTACAAAAAAATACATTATCATACCCTCAACATGTCATAAATAATTATTCTTTATTTATCACATTTACCCTTTTCATTCCTTTCTTCATATTCTTGCGTCCATCTGGGATTATTTTCCTTTTGATGACAGAAGAGTTTAGTATTTTCTTATTACTTATATGTTGCTGATTATCTCATTTTTATATCAAAATTTCCTAGTGTAAGACTAATTTTTATAGCATAATTTTGCTGGAAATAGAATTCTAGATCTGTGGTTATTTTGTTTCACACCTTTGAAGACGGCCATATCATTCTTTCAGTCTTTTATTGTCCGTTGAAAAGGCTGAGTCAGTTTTAGAGTTTCTCTGAACTTGTTTTTTCCTCTGTCGGCCTTTAAGGTTTTTATTGCTTTTGCTTTTCACAAGTTATATTTTCATTTGCTTGATGAAGTTTTTTTATTTTAATTTATTCTGGAGCTAGGGCTTAATATAATTTAGACAATTTTTATCAATTATCTCTTCAGATATTACTTCCATCAAATTGTCTCTCCTCGCATTTCCACCATGTATGTACAGATATATGCTAGGAACTTTCTTATACTCTATCTGTACTTTTCACTCTTTTTTCTCTCAGTATTGTAGTTGGGATTTTCTTCTGTTTCATGTCCTAGCTAACTTCTTTTTCTTTAGATTTTTCTACTCTGTTACAAAATAAAGTTTCAATTCTTAATTTCATTCATGGTCATGGTATGGTTCAAGTCCTAGAATTGCCACTGGATACTTTTTTATATTTTCCAACTGCAATTGTCCCTGTTGTTATCTAAGTTCTTGAACTTATTACTCTCGTGTGTAAATTGTTGTTTGATAAATTCAAACCTATATATCCTGCATGTCTCTTTTATTATCTATTTTTACTATGGCTTATGTCATGACATCTTACCTCGTGGCAGTTCTGCAAATTTTGACTGATTGCCACGCATTTTGAATGAAAAGTTATAGAGACAATTTGTGCCTCTGTTTGGTATTACATTCCTCCAAAGAAGATTTACTTTTGTTCACAAAACAAAAACACAAACAAAAATAAGCAAGCAAAACTTAATTTACTCAAAGAATGGGAAATTATCTCTGTTCCAGTCCTTTTTAGAAGATTGTTTATTTTCTCCTCATCTTATTTCTAGGATGTTGGCCTACACCTTTGTTGGAGATCCCTAATAAAACCCTGGGGTATTACCACACAGATCCTCTCTTTCGTAGATCCCAAGAATTCCATATTATTGCCTCCTGATCCTGTAAAATTGCCAGCAGATCTATTTTGTTTTAACCCCCAATTCTTCTCATCTTCTCTTTGCAATTTTTAAACCAACAAATATCTCAAAGAGGGGAAGGCTCTATATTTAGCTCATATCTCTTGAGAGAAGCATTTACTTCCCTTCTCTAAAAGACTATGGCCTTATAACATCTCATTGCCTTAGAAATTCTCTGATGTCTTAAAACTATTTCTTTGGTTGAGATTTTCATGAAGGCCTTTATAAGAAGGATTTTCTGCACAAAGCTTGCCTGTCACTACTAAAAGAAGTAGGAAAAAATATTTATGTATAAAACTATAATTTTCAATGGGAGTTATATTAATTTTGATTGTAATGACATTTATTTGTAATAAGTCAAAAAGGTATTTAGTTATTTATTATAAATACACTCATATAAATACAAATCTTCAACATTAGAATCTTTCTTAAATGTCTGTCCTCTTGCTCCTAAGTTGGTATTCGTAACCAGAGAAAGATAGCTTTCAGTCCCCACAATTATGTTAGTGCAGAGATGACTTCTAAAAAGTAAATATATACTACTTACATAAGACAAGTGCTACTTTAATCCAAGTTCTAGCCATTCTTATTCCTATTTTTAACATCAACTATAGGACAAAAAGAACAACTAAATAATTTTTCTCAGGTCTGGAAGGCAGCCAATATTTCATTTCCTTCCTGATTATTCCTTGAAATAAACAATGAATACCTGACAAGGGCCATTTTGGGAGATATATTTCTGAGTCTGAGTCAAAAAAGAAAGGCTAAAAAGTCCGTCAAGGGTTACAGATCTGCATAGTAATTCACTAACCGAACACCAGCTTCTCCATTCCATTTCCTTCCTGAACTCAAGAGCCAGGAAATAGAATCTTTGATGTTAGAGAAGCTATGAAGAGAGGGGTTTGAGACTCTTTGAAGTCTATAGAAATAGAGAATTTGTGCTGTCTTGATGATGACAGCTTTGTAGTAGAGGCTAAAGTCTGGGATTGTGATGCCTCCTGCTTTGGTCTTCTTCTTCAAAATTACTTTGGCTATTCGGGGCCTTTTGTGGTTCCATATGAATTTTAGGATTGCTTGTTCTAGTTTCGAGAAGAATGCTGGTGCCATTTTGATTGGGATTGCATTGAATGTGTAGATAGCTTTGGGTAGGATTGACATTTTGACAATATTTATTCTTCCAATCCATGAGCAGGGAATGTCTTTCCATTTCTTTAAATCTTCTTCAATTACCTTCATAAGCTTTCTATAGTTTTCAGCATACAGATCCTTTACATCTTTGGTTAGATTTATTCCTAGGTATTTTATGCTTCTTGGTGCAATTGTGAATGGGATCAGTTTCTTTATTTGTCTTTCTGTTGCTTCATTGTTAGTGTATAAGAATGCAACTGATTTCTGTACATTGATTTTGTATCCTGCAACTTTGCTGAATTCATGTATCAGTTCTAGCAGACTTTTGGTGGAGTCTATCGGATTTTCCATGTATAATAGCATGTCATCTGCAAAAAGCGAAAGCTTGACTTCATGTTTGCCAATTTTGATGCCTTTGATTTCCTTTTGTTGTCTGATTGCTGATGCTAGAACTTCCAGCACTATGTTAAACAACAGCGGTGAGAGTGGGCATCCCTGTCGTGTTCCTGATCTCAGGGAAAAAGCTCTCAGTTTTTCCCCGTTGAGGATGATGTTAGCTGTGGGCTTTTCATAAATGGCTTTTATGATCTTTAAGTATGTTCCTTCTATCCCGACTTTCTCAAGGGTTTTTATTTTTTATTTTTTTTCAACGTTTATTTATTTTTGGGACAGAGAGAGACAGAGCATGAACGGGGGAGGAGCAGAGAGAGAGGGAGACACAGAATCGGAAACAGGCTCCAGGCACTGAGCCATCAGCCCAGAGCCCGACGCGGGGCTCGAACTCACGGACCGCGAGATCGTGACCTGGCTGAAGTCAGATGCTTAACCGACTGCGCCACCCAGGCGCCCTTCAAGGGTTTTTATTAAGAAAGGGTGCTGGATTTTGTCAAAGGCGTTTTCTGCATCGATTGACAGGATCATAGGGTTCTTCTCTTTTTTTTTGTTAATGTGATGTATCACGTTGATTGATTTGCGAATGTTGAACCAGCCCTGCATCCCAGGAATGAATCCCACTTGATCATGGTGAATAATTCTTTTTATATGCCTTTGAATTCGATTTGCTAGTATCTTATTGAGAATTTTGGCATCCATATTCATCAGGGATATTGGCCTGTAGTTCTCTTTTTTTACTGGGTCTCTGTCTGGTTTAGGAATCAAAGTAATACTGGCTTCATAGAATGAGTCTGGAAGTTTTCCTTCCCTTTCTATTTCTTGGAATAGCTTGAGAAGGATAGGTATTATCTCTGATTTAAACGTCTGGTAGAACTCCCCTGGGAAGCCATCTGGTCCTGGACTCTTATTTGTTGGGAGATTTTTGATAACCGATTCAGTTTCTTCGCTGGTGATGGGTCTGTTCAAGCTTTCTATTTCCTCCTGATTGAGTTTTGGAAGAGTGTGGGTGTTCAGGAATTTGTCCATTTCTTCCAGGTTTTCCAATTTGTTGCCATATAATTTTTCATAGTATTCCCTGATAATTGTTTGTATCTCTGAGGGATTGGTTGTAATAATTCCATTTTCATTCATGATTTTATCTATTTGGGTCATCTCCCTTTTCTTCTTGAGAAGCCTGGCTAGAGGTTTGTCAATTTTGTTTATTTTTTCAAAAAACCAACTCTTGGTTTCGTTGATCTGCTCTACCGTTTTTTTAGATTCTATATTGTTTATTTCTGCTCTGATCTTTATTATTTCTCTTCTTCTGCTGGGTTTAGGCTGCCTTTGCTGTTCTGCTTCTATTTCCTTTAGGTGTGATGTTAGATTTTGTATTTGGGATTTTTCTTGTTTCTTGAGATAGGCCTGGATTGCAATGTATTTTCCTCTCAGGACTGCCTTTGCTGCGTCCCAAAGCGTTTGGATTGTTGTATTTTCATTTTCGTTTGTTTCCATATATTTTTTAATTTCTTCTCTAATTGCCTGGTTGACCCAGTCATTTGTTAGTAGGGTGTTCTTTAACCTCCATGCTTTTGGAGGTTTTCCAGACTTTTTTCTGTGGTTGATTTCAAGCTTCATAGCATTGTGGTCTGAAAGTATGCATGGTATGATTTCAATTCTTGTAAACTTATGAAGGGCTGTTTTGTGACCTAGTATATGATCTATCTTGGAGAATGTTCCATGTGCACTCAAGAAGAAAGTATATTCTGTTGCTTTGGGATGCAGAGTTCTAAATATATCTGTCAAGTCCATCTGATCCAATGTGTCATTCAGGGCCCTTGTTTCTTTATTGACCATGTGTCTAGATGATCTATCCATTTCTGTAAGTGGGGTGTTAAAGTCCCCTGCAATTACCACATTCTTCTCAATAAGGTTGCTTATGTTTATGAGTAATTGTTTTATATATTTGGGCGCTCCGGTATTCAGCGCATAGACATTTATTATTGTTAGCTCTTCCTGATGGATAGACCCTGTCACTATTATATAATGTCCTTCTTCATCTCTTGTTACAGCCTTTAACTTAAAGTCTAGTTTGTCTGATAGAAGTATGGCTACTCCAGCTTTCTTTTGGCTTCCAGTAGCATGATAAATAGTTCTCCATCCCCTCACTCTCAATCTAAAGGTGTCCTCAGGTCTAAAATGAGTCTCTTGTAGACAGCAAATAGATGGGTCTTGTTTTTTTATCCATTCTGATACCCTATGTCTTTTGGTTGGCACATTTAATCCATTTACATTCAGTGTTATTATAGAAAGATGTGGGTTTAGAGTCATTGTGATGTCTGTATGTTTTATGCTTGTAGTGATGTCTCTGGTACTTTGTCTCACAGGGTCCCCCTTAGGATCTCTGCTGTCATCATCAAGACAGCATGGTATTGGCACAAAAACAGACACATAGACCAATGGAATAGAATAGAAACCCCAGAACTAGACCCACAAACGTATGGCCAACTCATCTTTGACAAAGCAGGAAAGAACATCCAATGGAAAAAAGACAGTCTCTTTAACAAATGGTGCTGGGAGAACTGGACAGCAACACGCAGAAGGTTGAAACTAGACCACTTTCTCACACCATTCACAAAAATAAACTCAAAATGGATAAAGGACCTGAATGTGAGACAGGAAACCATCAAAACCTTAGAGGAGAAAGCAGGAAAAGACATCTCTGACCTCAGCCGTAGCAATCTCTTACTCGACACATCCCCAAAGGCAAGGGAATTAAAAGCAAAAGTGAATTACTGGGACCTTATGAATATAAAAAGCTTCTGCACAGCAAAGGAAACAACCAACAAAACTAAAAGGCAACCAACGGAATGGGAAAAGATCTTTGCAAATGACATATCGGACAAAGGGCTAGTATCCAAAATCTATAAAGAGCTCACCAAACTCCACACCCGAAAAGCAAATAACCCAGTGAAGAAATGGGCAGAAAACATGAATAGACACTTCTCTAAAGAAGACATCCGGATGGCCAACAGGCACATGAAAAGATGTTCAGCGTCGCTCCTTATCAGGGAAATACAAATCAAAACCACACTCAGGTATCACCTCACGCCAGTCAGAGTGGCCAAAATGAACAAATCAGGAGACTATAGATGCTGGAGAGGATGTGGAGAAACGGGAACCCTCTTGCACTGTTGGTGGGAATGCAAATTGGTGCAGCCGCTCTGGAAAGCAGTGTGGGGGTTCCTCGGAAAATTAAAAATAGACCTACCCTATGACCCAGCAATAGCACTGCTAGGAATTTATCCAAGGGACACAGGAGTACTGATGCATAGGGGCACTTGTACCCCAATGTTCATAGCAGCACTCTCAACAATAGCCAAATTATGGAAAGAGCCTAAATGTCCATCAACTGATGAATGGATAAAGAAATTGTGGTTTATATACACAATGGAATACTACGTGGCAATGAGAAAAAATGAAATATGGCCTTTTGTAGCAACGTGGATGGAACTGGAGAGTGTGATGCTAAGTGAAATAAGCCATACAGAGAAAGACAGATACCATATGGTTTCACTCTTATGTGGATCCTGAGAAACTCAACAGGAACCCATGGGGGAGGGGAAGGAAAAAAAAAAAAAAGAGGTTAGAGTGGGAGAGAGCCAAAGCATAAGAGACTGTTGAGAACTGAGAACAAACTAAGGGTTGATGGGGGGTGGGAGGGAGGAGAGGGTGGGTGATGGGTATTGAGGAGGGCACCTTTTGGGATGAGCACTGGGTGTTGTATGGAAACCAATTTGACAATAAATTTCATATATAAATAAAAAAAAAAGAAATAGAGGTTTTGTTTCTTTTTTGTCAAACATAGCATTCCTCTTTCAACAAATGTCTTACTGGATTTGCAAATGATTGGAATTATTTTTTGTTCATACTGGCATATTGAAAAAAAAATTAGCTCACATGGTCAAATGGTGAGTAAGGGAGTATAAATCTAATATAAAGTCTGGGGTGTAATTCCCAACATTTCAGCAAGAATTAGAAGACAGCATCCTTCTTTGTTTATAGAGTGCAGACTCTTCTAGAGGTGGTAATGAAATATAACAGATCATAATAGGTCAGCAGTTCCAGAGTGTGGAAGGTAGTCTCCTTATAGCACATGGAAGAGTTCGGTGCTCTTCACAAACTCTGTTTAGTGTGATAGAAAGTGACAGGTGCAAGACTATAGTATACAGTGATAGAATTAGTAGGAGTAATGTAATGGAAATAGTAGCCTCAGCTGCAGCTGCAGCAACTCCTGATGCTATTTATTGGATGACTGCTATGTGTATATGTATAAATATACAAACACACACACAAATATATGTGTATCTCAAACATTTTTCTCTAAGCATATATAGCTGACACTATAAAGATGAGGAAACTGTCAGAGGTTAACTAGTTTCCCTAGGCCAATAGCCACCCATTAAACAGCTAAATATCAAAAGTGCCAAGATTTGAACCCATATTTTACTGCCCCAAAATCACTACTACTTCTATATATTTAATATTTTACATAGCATTTTACTTCTTACAATATTCACAAAAAATTGCTCTTTCCTACATATTTTTCTCATTCTAGCTTTTCCTGAATTATTAATTCCTCTAGACTTTTTCTGGAATCAGTTCAACCCTTCTCACTGTTGGCTTTATTTTAGGCATTGTTGAGCTCTGATGGCCAGGGTGATCCTCATGCAAGCAGAAAGCTGCCATTTCTCATTAGCCCCTGCTGTTTATCACAAAACTAGTTTCAAGGTTAAGCCGTGTGTATTCAGTGAACGCTAAGGTTTGTCCTTGCTTTTTGCATTTGATGGAACATCTATGAATATAGACCAAAGCTAGGCATTCACTATTATCTTACCATTCTAAACCAGAGAAGGAGGATAATTTAATGAAATCAATAAACTAATATATTGCAGGTATCTATACCATGATAATCACAATCATAGTTCACCAGTTGCTTCTAATTAGGAAATAAAGGACGCTCCAGCATCTTTACAAAGAAAATCAGATTTGTTAATGCATTTGTAACCCTGGTATACTGAACATGTTACAGTTAAGCAGCCAGTTTAACCAAGTGTGACAAAATATGATAAGCCTCGGGGAATTAATATGAGTGCCCCATAGGAAGGATGTTGATAATGAAAAATAGGAAAGAGCAATAAAGCTGGGATTTCATTTTAAATGCATACAGAGACCAAGTGGCTATCGATCATAAAAAAAACAAAGACAGGTGGTTTAGGTCCACAACAGAGAGTAGAGACTGTGGTGAACTGAGGAGCTCATGTCCTCCTTAGTGTGACAGTCACAGCTCATGATAAAATATTGCTAGTATTGGGGTGCCTGGGTGGCTCAGTCAGTTAAGCATCTGACTTCGGCTCAGGTCATGATTTCAGGGTTCATGAGTTCAAGTGCTGCATCGGGTTCTGTGCTGATAGCTCAGAGCCTGGACCATGCTTCAGATTCCATGTCTCCCTCTCTCACTGCCCCTCCCCCACTTGCACTCTGTCTCTCAAAAATAAATAAACGTTAAAAATTTTTTTTAAAAATATTGCTAGTATTGTAAAAACTCTAAATTCTGCAGGAAAATCCAGAAATCCATACTTCTGTTAAGTCTTCTAATTTTTGAATGTTGTAAGTAGATTTAATTTCTCTTAGAAAAATGGAGACAAGTCTGGCATTTGTGATCTTTGTACCACTGAAGTGTTTTGAAGGCACCTAAAAAGTATAAATTATCGCCAGTTTCCTTTAAAAAATCCACAAATATCTACAGACACATTAGCAAGGCTTGTATATCATACAGAAGCTTGAAGTAAATTATAATGCACAGAGTTACCTCTGATTTTCCTCATTGTAAAAGTTTGGGCAAGAGGAGTTATAAACTGAAGTATTAATTATATACATAGTAGACATAATGGAATATATTTTTAATAGAGAAAATATTAGACATTTTTAAAGAGAATTTAAGCATCCCACAATTAGAATTAAAATTAAATTAGATTAAAAGCAACTACAGCAACATGACCAAAAGAAAACCCAGAACAAAGGCAAAGATAAAAGATTCCCAGTATAAGAACCTTAGTCATCTGTATAAAACATGAAACTTCTATATTAATGAACTAGTAGTGTCTTTAAAGTAATATTTTTGCAATACATGAAAATTAATCTGAAATTATATACACCAATCATTCAGAATTCACACATGTAGTGTTTGGTCTATGCATGTAATTATTTTTCTTATCTGTATTTATTATTTTTCCTAGCCTCATTTCTAAGATTCTTAAACTCTTAAGTTGCTTAGTTTTTTTCATTTTTATTCTGATTTTATATGTTTTAAAAGAGAGAGAAAAAGTTCTGAAATGATATTAAGTGCTTCCAAACTCTGAAACCAAACACTTAGAGACAAAAAGCAAACCTTTCAGGAACTTGGGAGTTTTTTATTTTAAATAGAGTGAATTACATAAACTAAATGTTATGTCATATCACAAAAGACATCTCATAAATACTAAGGCAGAACTTAACATTCAGCATAACTGAATTAGAGTCATTCATATAAGGGCACCTGGCTGGCTCAATCGATTAAGCCTCTGACTTCAGCTCAGGTTATTATCTCATGCCTTGTGAGTTCAAGCCCAGTGTCAGGCCTCTGAGCTGACAGCCCAGAACCTGGAGTCTGCTTCAGATTCTCTCTCTCTCTCTCTCTCTCTCTCTTTCTCTGCACCTCCCCTGCTCACTCTCTCTCTCAAAAAATAAACATTTAAAAAATTTTTAATTCATGTATTTATAAAACAATTTATCAGAGCTTTCTCTCAGGGTACCAGAGATCACAGTAATCACGGAGAGTAATCACAGAGATCACAGAGATCACGTTCATAGCATGCTCAAAATCCACAGCCTTTGTATATTGGACAGATTTCAAAGCAAAGAGCTACCCAAAAGTACATTGGATGGTAGATGATGTCAAAACACTGTAACCACTCAAGTAAACTATCGATGCTGAGTTTACATGAATCTACAGAAAAGATCTTGAAATAACTAGCAGATTTTTTATGCAACCCAGGGACATATTTCTTCCTTCCTTCCTTCCTTCCTTCCTTCCTTCCTTCCTTCCTTCCTT
>NW_024412396.1:25091563-25139070 GCF_014898765.1 Herpailurus yagouaroundi | reverse complement strand
CTTCCTTCCTTCCTTCCTTCCTTCCTTCCTTCCTTCCTTCCTTCCTTCCTCCTTCCTTCCTTCCTTCCTGTTTGCTTGCATTTGAGGTTTATTGCAGAGTCCTAGACATAGAGCTGCAGGAAATTAGATGTGATGGGGTAAATAGGCCTTTAAAATTTTCCATCCCTGGAGTACCTGGGGGGCTCGGTTGAGTGTCCGACTTCGGCTCAGGTCATGATCTCACGGTTCGTGGGTTCAAGCCCCACGCTGGGGTCTATGCTGACAGATCAGAGCCTGGAGCCTGCTGCAGATTCTGTGTCTCCCTCTCTCTCTGCCCCTCTCCCACTCATGCGCTCTCTCTCTCTCTCTCTCTCTCTCTCTCCCCCCCCCCTCTCTCAAAAATGAATAAACGTTAAAAAAAATTTTTAAGTGAAATTTTCCATCTCTCGGGGCACCTGGGTGACTTAGTAGGTTCAGCATCTTACTCATGATTTTGGCTCAGGTCAAATTTATTTTTATAGTAAAAAATAAAAAGAGTAAAATAAAATACTAACAAAAACAAAATCGATGGACAAAAACTAAAAGCTAAAAGTGAAAAGTTAAAAAAAAATACAGTGGTACCCAAAGTAGGAAGAATTCACATTTTTTTTTAATTTTTTTAATGTTTATTTTTAAGAGAGAGTGCAAGGAGGGAGGTGGGTGGTAGGCAGAGAAATAGGGAGACATAGAATCTGAAGCAGGCTCCAGGCTCTGAGCTGTCAGCACAGAGCCCAACACTGGGCCAAACCCATCAACCTTGAGATCATGACTTGAGCTGAAGTTGGATGCTCAACCAACTTAGCCACCCAGGCACCCCAGAAAGAATTAAGTTTTAATTTTTAAAGGAAATGAGAAAAATTAAATGTTAATGTTATAGAAGAAATATAAGAAAAAGTAAAGAAACTTGACTAAAATATTAAGAATTAAAACTAAAAAAATTAAAACTAGAAATATTGGTTAAATAATTTTTGAAATGAATGAAGAATAAGGAAAAGTATATAGTTTATAAACTTTGGACAAGTGCTAGGAAAAAATATTGCAACCTGAAAATCATGTGACCTTATAAACTAATGAGAAAGAATTTTTTAAGTACCATAAAATAAATAGTATGAGCTAATATTAATTGTTTGCTCATTTAGTGTCAGATGTATTTTATAGCTCCTGGCTAACAAAATCTAATGATATTAGAACTTTTACCTATATATTTTACATTTACCAGTAGACTCCTAGACTGTTACCTAAGGTCAAAAGTGAATACTCTTAGGTAGAGTTTAATCTCTCTTCCTCTAGAACATGGACTATTTCCACACAAGCATAATAAAGATAATAAAGAAAAATGAGGGAGGGCTTGGCTATAAAGGAAATACTGATAATTCATATCAAGCACTGTATGTACATTAGGATGGCATTGGTGATTAGCTATTTAAATGGGCTTAAGTTTATTAAAAAGTTTCATGTAAATCAATTTTCTTTAATTTGTAGTATTTTAAATTTCACTGTATAAACAAAGACATTATCATTGCAGACACTGTCTTAATGCCTTACTTTCTTCATGAGATTCTTAATTGGCCCTTTGGATTCTTAGTCCATTCTTACTTAACACACCTCATTTCAATTGCAAACTCTTAACGTTTTTAACAATTTTGCTTTATTCATATTTCTTACTCATCTGACAGTGAACTTGAGGCTTATTTCACCCTGTTAGCTGACTCCAAGTTTCATATTTTCTTCACATGTGTGTCTATGTGTGTATGAGGGCCCCTATTCAGATTTATGCATGTGCATAAGGCAGCCATTGAATCCATCTGCGCCCATATTTCTAAAACTGTTTCAAATTAATTGGTGAGGATAAAGAACTCTTCCTGTTCTGAGGAAGAAAAACGTAGCATCAGAGAGCACTACTCTTACATATGGCTTTACAATAAGGAATATTTAGGAAATATTTATTAGACAAGTTTTAAAGAGAGTTGTTATATTAATTACAGTGGTGGCAATATATTTGAAATATGACATGGCACTTTTCACCATGGATGGATTTGTTTTGGATCCCAAGTGAAGGAGTTTTGCCAATTATCCCACAGTAGAAATATCAGATATATGATTATTTTTTTTCTTTATTTTTAAGTTTTTTTTTAATGTTTTTGTTTATTTTTGAGACAAAGAGAGACAGAGCATGAGCAGGAGAGGGGCAGAGAGAGAGGGAGACACAGAATTCGAACCAGGCTCCAGGCTCCGGCTGTCAGCCCAGAGCCCGACGCGGGGCTCGAACCCACAGATTATGAGATCATGACCTGAGCTGAGGTCGGACACTTAACCGACTGAGCCACCCAGGCACCCCCAGATATATGATTATTTATTAACAGTTCTGTAGATCTGTTTGTATCCAAGTAAACCACAAGAAAATTTTGTGAAAGACCATATCCAACAATCCAGCAATCTTAACATCTCATGGCTCCTAGAAGAAAATAAATCCAGTGAATCAGAGGAGACATCCTCACATGAGAAGAGTAAAACTAATACAGAGTCCAGAGATGAAAAAATGAAAATGTGTAGTTTCTGAATGCCATTGGGTCTCTGTATTGACCTTCTCTGCTTATCATGGAACAACAATATTGGCTTTCACATTAATGGCCACACATGTTCATGAACCATTTATTTTCACTTTTTTAAAACCAAAACTATTGTGTAGATTGTTTTTTGTTTTAATTTTTGACATACGTTTATTAGATCAGTGTTCAAACCCAAAGGTTACATTGCTGGCCTTTTTGATATTAGGATTATTCAATTATATTTTATTTTCTCTTATTATTTCAGTTTTATAAGAGAAGGAGGCAAGGTATTGGGACAATACCCTTTTTACAGGACTACCCCTTTTTACATTCAGCAGAAACTTTTTTCTATTTATTCCTCTAGCCTCTTTGCTGCACACAAATATCTTTTCTTTCCTTCTGAAGCACAAATCTCTTCGCGCTTCTGTTCATTAATTCATTATCCATTGAATAACACTGTGGGGAGCGATGTGTTGCTCCCCACGGTGCTTTTCAATAAATAATGAAAGCAACCAGATAACTGGGCCTCACCAACACCCCAGAGGAGTGAGGAGCTGAGAATTTGTGGAAGCCACGGGATTATTTTTTGAAAGGGATTTTTTTTTTTTTTTTTTAATTTTTTCATTTGTGCAATGCTGCAGTCTCCGGTTTCCTTATTTCCCCTCCTGGGCTCTATAAGCTTTTAGCTCTAAAGTTTTATTGAGAAGCACAACTGGGGACTTCTCAGGGATCCACACTGATCTTTTCAACTGACTGCCTTATGAAATTGGTGGCTGAGGAATGACAGGAAGGCTGTCAGCAGCCATGGTGTCAGCTGAAAACAAAGTGAAAAGACATGCTTGAATCATAAGAGTCATGTTCATGACTAATATAGCCTTAGACTGCTTTTTTTCTAATGTCTTACCCATAGAACTAAAGCAAGATATAGGTGTTTATGTTGACGGGGCTCCATTTGCAATTTGTTCAGCAGGATGTATGATTTGTTGGTGAGTGTTTCCACACTGGTTCACACTCCCTAATCACATCATTCTACAATAATAAAATAAGATTGTAATTTGTACAGGCTTAATCAGAATATATTTTGTATTAAGCTCAGTATATAAAATACATATTTACTGCATATTATATCTCTAAAATTTCATCAGAAATTAAATCAGAATTAATTAAATAAGTAACTTGATGGGAAATCAAAGAGGGACCTTCTATATTTGCAAATTCCCATCACTATGCACAACATCTTCTCACCTTTTCATGTTTTATTTATCATGTTTTATTCATCAAGAGATAAAAGGAAAAACACAGCACAAAATTTTAACAATAAGGCGAAAGGAGTTGCTAATATGTACCTTTGTTTTGAAATAGGACTGCACTCAAAACTTATTGAGGGAAAAGATAGCTGCCCACTTTTGTTCCAAAAAAAATGAAGCAAATTAAGGCACACCCATCATTTCATTTTGTGGCTTACGTTAGCATCTTGCAGACCTTAAAATCATGATTCGTTTCCTGAAACTAACAAGTAATCTAATAAGTTAAATAAAAGATCAACTTTTCTTGCCTTGGTTTTTGGTTGAATTAAAATAGCAACCAATACTCCATACTTGTGTTCCCATGTAAAGTCCTATTATGTAAGTCCAGGTAAATCCTTCTGGGAACCTTGTCACTACTATCGCCATCACCTTCAACTCCTCACCTCTGTAACTTGCATCTTTAATTTTCCTTGAAAGAGATCTCATCAAGGATAGAAGTTACAATTCAGTATAACTTAGGGAGTTTAGAATACCTTCTGGACATACAACGTCTTAAAATGTTGCCCTGACAACTGTGCCCTAATTTCTGACTAAAACCCAGATACTCATGCTGGGAAAGATTTGATACATCCTAGTTTCTGAGGTCATTTTCCTAAGGTGATGTAGATGAGGAAAATATGGGAGAAAGGAAGAGAAAGGAGTGACTATTGCGTGTAACTCAGTTTTAAGGTCATCGGAGATTATGCAATGGTAAAGACATGGGCTTTTAAGAATGAGGACTTCAGTTGAAATTCAGTTTTTCTGTGTCCCTTGGGTAAATTACTTAAATTCCAAGTTTAAATTCCCACAACTTAAATGAAGCTAACCTCATCATCTTGCATGATTACTGGTGGTATTAGAAATAATCCATATCAAGTACCTAGCACGGATCTTGACATCTAGTAAATGTTCAATAAATTGTAGCTAAATTATTGTAATTCTTCATATGCCTTTAGAATTCACCTGTTAATTCACCTAATTTCAGCTACCAATCTGAAACATATGGAAGCTTTTCTTTTTAAATATGAGCTTGAAAATTCTGTATTATGTATGTAATTTTAGAAATTACTGAAACAGTGATTTCTTGATTCTTAAAACACCTGCTCCATTACTGATATTTTGTCAAATACCACCTCACAAGAACAGAAGTAAGATACTCCTGCCTTTTCTTCAAGCATTTATTACATTTGTCCTTTTCAACATTTAGCCATAAAAGTGATTTATGTGAGTTGAAAGTTAAAAGCGATAGCTTAATTTCTCAAAATTAAACAATCACTCAAATCTATGCAAATTGAAATGTCCAAATGTGATGGGAGATGTAAAATGCTAACTGCAAGTAATATTAAAAAGGCTATTATTTTAATAAATTAAAGACTGATGCTATCACGTTGCTAACAAAAGGCATCTAAGAACAGATTCCTCCACACTTCATTTATCTAATGCTAGATAAGGTGTGGCAGTGAACAGCCCACCTTCAGATCTCCCTACATTGCTTCAAATGGCAGTCACCGATATATTAAAGAGATCCTATAAGAAATAACAAACATTGCCATCATCTGTACATTATTTTTTAAATAGGATTTTTAATATACTTCCTCCAGTTCTCATCTGTTCATGTGTATAACATATTTTACACCATAGCATCATAACTACATTGTGCTAAAGACAATTTTATTCATTTCAGTAGCTTATCCTGACACTCCTTTTAGGAAAAAAAAAACAGCCATTTTGATGGCTAATGTTAAAAAAACCCCACATATTGAATATGAACATATGAGCAGCTCAGAGCAACCTCTTTGTCATATTTGTCAGGAACTGAGAGCTGCAGTCAGAGAGCTCTTGGAGTTCAGGGCAGATGGAAATATGCAGTTTCTCAGTAAGAGAAGTCATTAATATTCAAACCTGTAATGGGTTTCAGGAAACAATTCAATCCAAAATTTGAGCCATTTGTACCAGAATTAGTTTTGCTTTAGCCTTGTCATCAAAGAAATGTAAAATATTTTTCTTCATAGAATCCTGAAGAAATTCATGGGGAGAGAATACTTGAAAAATGAGTTTGAATTGTATATATTTGTTTTCCTTTTTCAAGGAAATTTTGTAGCAATTAATGATCAGACTTTTTAGAGTTGTCAATAGCCTGAGAGATAGGCACTGCGGAATGTTAGGAGAGACTTTCTATTCGAGCAGAGCTGTCACATTCTGCTTTTACAGACACTTTTCTTACAACCAGAATGTTCTAGTTTCTTGACTAACTTGAATACAACTTTCCATAGCTTGGTCTAATGCAGAAGTCAACCATGCTGGAAAATGATTTATATGACAACATACAAATACACATACAAATCTGTAGTGACTTAGGGCAATTTTTTCGGTGTGGTTTTTCTTAATTCCTATCGTCTACCTCAGTGAATGCACAGTCAAGTAGAATCTAGGAATTTTCCATTCTACGGTAAGTAATGCTTAAGACCAAAGTTTTCAAAGCTTTTCAGTGTGCATGTAGAAGAAAAACCACTGAAGTTCTTATGATATCACCAATGTGATGATAAAAGCAAACGTTAGCATTCTTAATTTGTTTTAAAAAGTAGCTTTTTTAAATGGTCAAAATGATTGCAACAAAAATTAAAATAAAACTTGTGTAGGTGAAGGGCCATACAAAAAAATTCTAAATAGATAGAAGTCTTAATTTTCACAACCATCATTCTGAATTTGAACATATTTGGAAGAATGATTGCCTGAAAGACCCAGGCATATGAAAGTTTTTCCAACCTACTGACAGAATACGGTTTCAGTCCCATTCATTCTCATAAAAAAAACAATGCTTAGTCACAAGAAGACATGGGTCGAAGGGGTCAAAGTTATAATTTAGTACATTGCACAATGGGGTATATTTTTTAAACATGTTTTGTATATTCAAGTTTTTAAATAGTTAAGATCTAGTAATGAATTTCTGCTCATATTTAAGTTAACTGAAACTGCATTCCAAGTTTATATAACTGTAACATAAAATGCTTTATGTTATTTGAGGAAGTAATTTGGTGAGAGGGAAAAGGAAGGAAAGAAGAAAAAAGAAAAATGAACATTATCTCCTCACTAAGGACATATATGAATTAGAAAGCAAAAAGGCTATCAGGGAAAGAAAATGTTAGCTTTAGGCTTTACAAGATGATTATAGTAAAAAAAAAAAAAAAGAGACCTTGAATTTTGAAAAGCTGCTCAACAAGATCTTCCCTTTATCCTTCTACTGTATGTTAAAAAAATACATAGGTACAAGAAAATAAACTTATTTTATAACATTCTTAAAAATAGATGCCTCCTCTATTATGAGTATCCTCCTCTAACCTGATTATCAATAATTAATATTAAAATCATGTATTTTAATATGAGTATCCTCCCCTAAACTTATTGTCAATAATTAATATTAAAATCATGTATTTCTTCCTATTTCCCCATAATTATCTACTGTTTCCATGAAATAAAACTAAAGATGCACACAAACCAGCTGTGCTCTCTTTGTTAATAGCCCATATATTATACAACTTGGAATTGATCCTGACAGGTTATTTATTGTTGGCTTTATTCCAAGGATGGAAAAGAGTATAACAGTGTGAAAAAATAATATACGGAGAAAAGAATAATAAAACAAAGGAAAAAAGAGAAAAATAATTACAACTGTGCAATCTTTTTAAATGTGTATAGAACATGCTTTGCTAAAGTAAGTATAGCACATGTTACCAGACATTTGTTGGAATTTATAATTTGAATTTCTTCTAAAAATTTAAAATTTGATTATAAGATAAATTATATTTATATTCTAATTATTTGGTTTAAATCAAGGGAATATTAATCTCTATATTTCAGTAAGAATTATTTCTCATTGATTTAAATAAACAATTTTACTTGTTTCTAGTTGAAATTTTGGGTTTTTTTTTTAATCTTTTATTTATTTCGTGGGGGAGGGACAGAGGGAGAGTGGGGGAAAAAAGGATCCAAAGCCGGCTGTACAGTGACAGCAGAGGGACCAATGCAGGGCTCTAGAACTCACAAACCCTGAGATCATGACCTAAGCCAAAGTCAGGCACTTAACTTACTGAGCCACCCAGATGTCCCATCTAATTGAAATTTTAAAATAAATACCTTGCCTATTTATTTTGACTGCTCACAGTGAATGATGAATTGCATAAATTATTTTTAATAATTCTGACCTTGCTTCTATAATCCATATTTTGTTTCTAACAGTTTAATCAAGTTGATTGTTTTCTAGAGTTTCCTGTAGCCTGATTTTTCAAACCCTCCTTAAACTTGGATTCCCATCTGCCCTATCTGTTAATGTGAAGAAAGATTGATATAATAGGAATCAAGAAGTTTATCAGATTATGCACATTCTTTTATCTTCTGCAGTTATTCTTCCTTAGTTGTACTTTTAGATGAATATAATATGAATTCTTCTGGGTCTTTTTTCTTCAAGAATTAAGTTTCTTAAATTCAACTATACTTTAGCCTATACTTTACATTGCTTATTAATTTTTTGTGCTTTACTTTGCATTGAATGAATATATTTATTCACTGCATTTTTTATATTTATATATTTATTGTATTAATCCATTTTACTAATGAAGTATATGTGTACTATTATCAAATCTAATTAAAAACAAATATGCAAAGAAAATTATTCATATATGCTGAGAAAAGTATATAGAAGATTTGCATTTATGCTTAGGAGAAAAATTGCTAAATGACAGAGTGTCTGCGTCTTAAAATTGGTTAAATAATGCCAAACTGTTCCAAGGTGGTTAAAGCAATATGCATTCTTAGTAACTAGAATATGAAGATACTGTGTGTCTGTAACCTTGCCAATATGATCATCACATGTTTATGATTGGTGAGCAGTGGTAACATATTGTCTTTTTAATTAACATTTTCCGTATTATCAAGTGTTGAAAACCTTTTCACGTTTTTGTCAGCCATTTGCATTTCCTCACATGTGAAGTACTTAATCCTAATACTGATTCCTTCTCTTTCTCTCATTGATGTAAGCATTCGTTATCCATTCTAGGGACTAGTTAATTCATGGTCTATTGTGTATGTAACAAATATCTTCTTCACTTGCAATCTTGCCTTTTCTTTATGTAAAGTATCTTTTGGCATTTAGCACTTTTATTAAATTTTATTATTATTTTAATTTGTATTTGGTGTTTTTTACCCCTTCTTTCACAAGTCTCTCTTTACCATAAAATATTGGAGATTATTTTCTATAGTACATGCTAGAAATATGTACAGTTTGGGATTTCACATTCAAGTCTTTGATCTGGCTAGAAGTGACTTGTTTTGCATGAGGTAGGGGTCCACTTTCATTCTTTTCTATATAGATATCACTTAGATCTGGTTTTGTTTTTTTATTGTTAAAATGCTATATTGGGTTCACTGCTTTACATTACCACCTCATCATATTTCAATTGTCTGTGTATGTGTGGACCTATTTATGAGAAATCATATTATATCAGTCTATTTGTTCGCAAACAAAGATATGTTGGTTTCATGACCACATCTCTTTAGTGTCTTCACCTGATAATGTAAGTATTCTTTGTTCTTCTTTATGACTAACTTGGCATTTTTTGTCCATTGCATTTCCATATGAATTTTAGAATCCATTAGTCAATTCCACTAGGATTTTGAATAGTGCTGTAGTAAATCTAGAATTAAATTATGGAGAATTGGAATTTTTGAAGATTAAAAATTCATATATATATATATATATATATATATATATATATAGTATCTCTCCATTGATTTTAGTCTTCTTATGTTTCTCAATAATTTATTTAGTCTTACACATTTTCTTTCATTCTTATGTACTTGGTATATCTGATGCTATTAAAATGGTATTTCAAAAACTTAAACTAAAAGTTTATAAAATCTAAAATATCTAAAAATGGAGGTCAGATAAAAGGCAGATTTTTAACTAAGACCTTCTCTCTCTCTTTCACTCTCTCTGCATTTGAACTGATCTCCATAATAGAAAAGAAATTATTGTGTTATTTCAATTCTCTGAGTGAATTCTTTGGAATTTCTAGCTTAGTTTGAAAATTGAAGCTACAGTAATACTGTGAGAAACTGATATCATCTAAAGGTAAAAATGGGTATTTTTTATTATAATGGGGTTGATGGGATAATTTTAATAGTTTCGGGAACTGACAATTTACAGCAATAAACGTAGTCATCTTATATCAGTAACTTACAAACTTTCTCTTATTGTGTATTTCATTGTCCGTATAAATACATAACATAGATTTGATGCAGTTGTTTGGTTAATTCTGAGCATCTAATTGCTTAAAATCAATTTATAATCTCAGTGTGGCATTCTTTTAAACTCAATTATCTTTTATTTAATAAAAACGCATTCTTTTATCGAAATAGAAATTTCAGACACACATCTAAAACAAAACTAAATATGTTAAACAATGGTTTTCAAGACATCGGACAGTAGTCCACAAAAGACAGTAATCACTGAGACCAGGACCAAATGCGTTAGCCCTAGGAATGCCCCAGCTTCCTGACCTGAAAAGTTTACAGGTCCTGACACAGAGAAGGGGAAGCAAAGTGGAGCCTTTAAGTTAAGAGGATTGAAGTTAGAGTCTTCATAGACGAAGGTAGCCAGAATTATAAGACAGAGTATTAGAGATGAGAGAACTGATCCGTACATGAATGTGTAGAAATTACTTGAGGCCAAGGCACTGTCCAAAAGGATCAGTGGAAACAATACTCAGAGATCAAATAGGGACAAAATTAGTATCTATTACCCTCAGCCAGTGTAGAAAATCTAAAAATTTACAGTGTTGGGTAGAGTACTTAGAAGGGTGTTACCTCAGTGGTGGTGAATGTTTAACCTTAGACTAAATGCTCTTTTGGTACTGCCTAACAAATTTTAATAACATCACAGCTGTTTACAAATAACTAAACAAAAATATCATACTGTTTCTAAATACTAAATTGTGTCACAGAATAAAGCCCAAGAATGCTTCTGGAATACAAAAGTACCCAGCATACAACAAACAATGCAAGATTCAGAATGTATGGATCAAAGCAGATTACCAGGAATGCAAAAGAGTAGGATAATATATCCCAAAGTGAGGAGAAAGTCTATTGATGACATTGATGAGCACTGACACAAATACTAATTTATAAAACAAGGACATTTTAAAAGTTATTGGAACTAAATTCCAGATGTTCAAAAAGTTAGGTAAAGCCATATACAAGACTCAAATCAAAATTTAGAGTTGAAACTACAGTGTCTGAAATAAAGAATATACTGGATGAGATTAATTACAATTAGATATTAATGAATAAAAGGTTAGTAACTTTAAAAGCACCAAAACAAACTAGCAAAAATTAAATGCCAAGAGAATTTAAAGAATTAGATAAGCATTGGTGAATTGTGGATCAATTTTAAGCATCCTAAATCAATGAAAGGGGGAGAAAAATATTTAGAGAAATTAAGGCAGAAAGGTATCCAAATTTCATGAAAACTATAAACTCAAGAAGCTAAACAAAAACCAATCATGAGACACATGAATCCTAGTGAAATTGCCCAAGCCATTTAGAACAAGAAAATCTGTAAGCAGCAAGAAATAGGCACGTTATTTACAAAGGAATAAAGATATGGATGACAGCAGATTTCTCATTTGAAAGAATGTAACTCAGAAGACACAGAACCCCATCTTTAAGTATTGCAAAGAAATTCAATTTGGGATTCCATATCCTGAGAAAATATCTTTCAAAAATTTGAGGCAAAATAGACTTTTTCAGACACACAAAAGTTCAAAGAGTTCATCACCTATAGACCAGCATTACAATCAAAGCTAGTCTTTCAGGCAGAATAAAATGAGAATAGATTGAAATATAAGAGCTGCACAATGAAATAAAAGCACAAAAAAGGACAAAGGATAACTATATGAGTAAATGTATAGGATATTCTTATTATGAATTAGGTCTTTTAAAAATATAATTGACTAAAAAATGATAACACCAAATGGAATTTATAACATATGTGTAAATAAAATATAAGACAACATCAATGCCAAAAATCCCTATGAAATAGGATTGTAAATACACTTTTTACCCTGCATATTTCCTGTAGTTAATAAACATGAGGAAACATTATTTCCTAAAATAATTTAGTATAAGGATACTCATAATAATAAATTTATAATAAATAAATGCTAATAATAAACCAATATGAACAAATGCTTCATGAAAAATGTATCCTATAAAATGTCTTAAATTGAAACTGAAAATGAAAACTCATTAATGAGGACTATTAAACCATGTTACTTATTCTAAATGTTTGTCAAACAAAAGTATAAATAAGTCAGAAGTTGACAGAAAAAAATGATAAACATTCATAACAATATATCTATTGTGATTTCTTTGTATGATGGGGAAATTATTCTACTGTAGTTAAATGCACATAAGCATAAGGTCCCAATGAAGATAGTAATGACAGTGTTATAAATGCAGGTGATAAAATATCTTGGTGATATAGTACAAATGTGTATCCTGTTAGTTGTTCTTTTAGAACAGCTTGAATTTATCAGTAAGATACTCGTGACCATTTATTCAACTAAAGAGGAATTGCTTGGAAAACGATGTTAACAGGCAAAAAAAAAAATGCTTTTTAAATTACTATTGTAGTGCTGTTTTGTCCCTAAGGATCCTCCTGTTCCATCATTATCACGAGAGGCCCAACTCCAGTTTGATGACAATGCCAATAATAATGCTTCATCTTCAATATCTTTGAGCAATTGTAATAAATGCATACTGCATTAATATGTACAGGTACAATGTGGTTTGGATCCAGATATATTAAAAATTCTACTGAACATATCTCTTAAGAATAAGAGTTCTAGTATTTGAGGTTTATATTTATCCCATTATTTATCAATTTAGCAAAATATAAAATATGAATGAATATAAGACATACAATAGACTTTAATAATGTTAATAGTCATACATTTTGCTGGGGAAATACTAATATTTATCCATATAAACAGGTTGTTTATTAATACAATAGAGTGGTGCATAGACATTATTGAGAATACAATAAGCAAATATATACTCATTTCCGCTCAAAAAAATAAAGCAAATGGTAAAACCTAAAACATATCTGGCCTGAAAGATCTCAAATATGACACACGAGGACTATAATTTCCCTCATATGGGTGAGATGGTCCATCCTCGGCTTTCACATTTTCTTCTACTCTCTGGAATAATACCTATACAAAAGAGGTTTTGTGTTCTCTAGGATTTTGGAATTCTTTATATGTAAGCATTTTGGAAGGTTCATTTTTTTACTAATGATACAATTTAATTATTGTAGATCTATAAAATTTCTTTGTTCTTCTGGAAATACTTATGGTAATTTAGAAATGCTAATAAAAATATTTATTCCATCTTTCTTGTTTTAACTTAAATACATAATGCTGTTCATAGTTTTGTCCCTTCTGCCCTTTCCCTGTCCTTCTGTGTTTAATTTCTTAGGGAAAATGCAGTCAAGTCCTTCCAATCAGACATATGTTGTCTCTTCATAGTATCTTCCACATGTCTTCATCTTTCTTGAGGATATTTCATCCCTTTATCTCTGTTTTATTTTAAATAACTAATTTTCTCTTAAACAATGTCTAGGACTCTGACATTCATCTTAATGTCTATTTTTTCCAGAAATTCTGCCATTTTTCTCATTTACCTTTTACTCTTAATATACTTTCTTTTTTAATTTTTTTTATATTTATTTATTTTTGTGAGACAGAGAGAGACAGAGCACAAGTGGGGCCGAGAGGGTGAGACACAGAATCTGAAGCAGGCTGCAGGCTCTGAGCTGTCAGCACAGAGCCAAATGCGGGGCTCCAACTCACAAACCGTGAGATCATGACCTGAGCCGAAGTCGGACACTTAACCAACTGAGCCGCCCAGGGGCCCCAATATACCTTCTTTAAAGGTGTTTGGTCATGGGGCATTTAGGATTTTACTTACTAGAAATAGTAAGTTTTTAGTCTTGTCGGAATCAGTTTACAGCTCTTCAAAAATGTCCACACACTTCGTACCTACAAATCTTGTTTTTCGGGACCGCTGTTTGCCAATCAGGTCCTTTTACATCTATAAAGCCATCACACAGACTACCCATATCTAAAATGTCCATCATTTTTAAATTCTTAGAAGCACATTAGATGTCATAAATTTAATCCTTCTTTCTCAGGAAAAAAATGGCTTTAAAGCACAGAGTTACTTTGAACTTGTGAAACTGAAATTGGATTCCAAAAACATGTTATTTTTTTAATGGGTTCACTAAAGTGTCTTTTAGATTTAGGTTCTGTTATCTATATTCCTAATTATTTTCTTTGCTGTGACAGGTGACTTTTTTTTTTCAGCATTTTAGTGATTTATTTCTTTTTATACATTATAATCCTCTTTTTAAGCTTATCTTCAGTATGGGATAAATATATATATTATATTATATATTATATAATTATTTATGTATTTAATATAATATATATTATATAATTATAAAATATATATATATTATATAATTATTTATGTATTTAATATATAATATATATTATATAATTATATAATATATAATATATGTTATATATTATATATGTGTGTGTGTGTGTGTTTTAAGAAATGTACTCTTAGCTGTGAAAATCTCTTGAAAAGTTCTGCAATAGATTTTTCCAGAATTGCACCAGACTACAAGGTCTTAGACCAGTTGTTATTTAATTTCTCAGTTGAGCGGCATCTGCGTGATTCAGTCTGACTCTTGATTTTAGCTCAGGTCACTATCTCATCGTTGGTGAAATCAAGCCCAGTCTCGACCTCTACACTAATAGCATGGAGCCTGCTTGATATTATCTCTCTCTCTCTCTCTCTCTCTCTCTCTCTCTCTCTCTCTCTTTCTCTTTCTCTCTCTCCCACCCCCTCCACTCCTCCCTGGCTTGTGCATGTGTGTTCTCTCTCAAAATAAATAAACATTTAAGAAACTTCTCAAATTCCTATAGCACATGAACAATATAACTAGGGACACTACACCTGCAGATGATGGGGGCTTAACTTTTTTTGTTTGTTTTGTGTTTTTTGTTTTTTTGTTTTTTTTACAAGAAATTTTTAGTTTTCTTTCCACCCAAAGTTCAAGGAAGAAGACAGCCTATATTATAATATACCTGAACAAGTGGGTGAGGATTTTCAACTTCTTTTCATATATTCAATAGACTTTGAAAGTTCTTGGTTTATGTAAATTTCTAATTCTAGCCCTTCTTTGAGTAGGTTCAAAGTCCTATCTTATTTTACTGTTCACCGTTAAAACTCTAGATTCCTGCTCTGGGATCTTATATACTAATCTTCTCCCTACGCCATCCTTAGCCAGCACTGTATTTATTTGTGCATAAAGCATATAAAAAAACCCTCCCTTTTTGTGCATATAAGGATTTATTTATTTTTTCTTCTTTTGTTCACTTTGTAGCTACAGCCGCATTTCCTTCCAAAGGTTAATAGATCAGATTTCTGTGTATTGTCTATTGCTTAACTCTGAAACCATGATCCATTATGTTTCTAGGTTGTGTAAAATATTATTTAAGCATTTTGTGGTGGCCTAGAATACTGTCTTGCCAAGCAGTCACATTCTTATTCTACCATACCATAAATTTTCAACTTCTGTTCTTAATGGGAAAATGTAAAGATTAAAGGGTGGGATCATAGGGATCTCCTTGAGATAGAATCATTTCTTCTCATTATTCTCTTTGTTCTATTGTATGCACAAATGATTTGGGCTGCTGTCCACTATGTAGTTACCACTGCCTACTTCAGTCCTTACAGATGTTTTTTTTAAAGGCTGGATACAAAATGGGACACAGGCTTTTTAACCTCATCTTTTCTTTGGTATAACTGAACACAAACGTATGAATCCTTTCATTTTAATAATTTTTGCATTAATTATTCACAGGGAAACAAACAGAAATAGCAATACAATAGATAGGAGAAGTTGATAAAAGTTAACCCAAATGTTCTTACAATCATGGTCTTAGACTCTATTTTCTTCCAGAATTTCACTTCTATATTTATTTATGTATGTAGCACTAATAGTCTCCCAATCTTTGTGCATTCTGTGACATTCCCTCTCCTAAAGCCCCATACTTAAATTCATTTAAAATAGAAGTTTATCCCTTGTCTTTGTTGTATAATTTCTTACTTTTAGAATTTCAAAACTGAATCTAAAATTTTATCACATATTAGGAATTATTGTCTCTTGACACTGATTCAACAGTTAATAGGAAGACTGAAATATAAACCAGTTCTCAGGGACATTGCCTGTACTAGCAGAGAGACAGAGAGAGACAGAAAGAGAGAAGGGAAAGAAAGAAAGAAAAGAAAGAAAAGAAAGAAAGAAAGGAAGAAAGAAAGAAAGAAAGAAAGAAAAAGAAAGAAAGAAAGAGAAAAAGAAAAAGAAAAAGAAAAAAAAAATCCTGCCAGTAAGGTGGTAGGTAAACCATTTCAAAAGGCAAGATCACTTTTTGGAGTAGGTTATAGCCAATACCAGCATTTTTAGGAGAGATAAGTAAACCTATTATAAAACTCTTCCAAAATTCTGACCCACGATATAGTAATCTGCATAGCACCCTATGATAACATTCCTGCCATTTCAAAAACTGTCAACAGTTAGTGATTACCTATCGCAGGCATCAAGGTTTTAGTCAATCATATCCCTAGTCAAGAGGCACTTAAGAAGTCCTGGATGACAGTTGGGTAACTGCATTAGAATATTTCTGATCCTACTTTACCTTCATTATAACAGCTTAATTTATTTTCTCTTTTCTTTTTTCTTTTCTTTTCTTTCTCTTTTTTCACATCCCTGAGGTATACTGCATTCAGAAAAGCCTTTGTCTGGATTTTACTTTACCTTCCTTTTTCGATCCTCAACATACCCATGTCAAACTGAGAATAATTGATATATCTTATTAAAGACCATGGTTTTGTCATGTTTTACTTAGTCTCAAACTTCAATCTCCATTATTGTTCACTTTTAGCTACAACCACATTTCCTGACATAGGTTGATTGATATATTGGGTTTCTGTGTATTGCTCTTGCTTGATTCTGAAACTACAGTCCCTTTATTTTAATATCTGGAAGCTGTCCTGTCACTAGATATCACCATAATTACTTTTAAGTTTATTTATTTATTTTGAGGGGCGGAGGGGGAAGAGAGAGAGAGAATCCCAAGTAGGCTCTGTACTGTCAGTGCAGGGCCTGATGCAGGGGTCGATACCACAAACTGAGATCATGACCTGAGTCAAGATCAAGAGTCAGATGCTTAACTGACTGAGCCATCCAGGCACCCCATATCATCATAATTCTTATGTTGATAAAATAAAATATTATATTATAAAATAACTAATAACTGAATATATAATAATAACTAAAATGTACTGTGTCCATTATGTGCCAGTAACCATGACAAGTACTTTGGATGCCTTATCTCATTTAACCCTCATATATATTATCCTCACTTTATATGAGGGAGCCAAATTTCAGATAACAAATAATTTAAACAAGGTCATACAGCTAATAATGTAGAAAATATTACTCAATCCCATTGAGAAAATATTACTCAAATCCCAATCATATTAATCACTTTTAAACATTTTTTTTTAACATTTGTTCATTTTTGAGAGACAGAGAGAGACAGAGTGTGAGTAGGGGAGTGGCAGAGAGAGGGAGACACAGAATCCAAAGCAGGCTCCAGGTTCTGAGCTGTCAACACAGAGCCCATCCTGGGGCCTGAACTCACAAACCACGAAATCATGACCTGTGCTGAAGTCATCTGACTTCAACTATATTCAACTAAATCAGCCACTCAGCGCCCCCCCCCCCATAAGTGATTTTAAAAAAAAAAAACCCTAGCCATTAATCCTGACTCAATATTTCATGATCTTGGTTCTGACAGGAGGTTGTGTATCAAATGTCTTATTTTTCCATTAGAGTTACCCTTGGCTTTTTTCAATTTTTATGACCAATAGCAGTCAATTAAATAGCAGGACCAGAACCATCATCTTGATTGCTTTAAAATGACTTCTCTTAGCTCAGCTAGCTACTGTTTCTGGGGAATAAATTTAGTGAACCTACGGTATAAGCTTAATTCCATGATTAAAAGTTGTGGATTCTTTGTACCAAAAACAGACACCTGTATTTTCTGTGTGACTTCTTCTAATTTAAAATTTTTATTTTTTTATTTAAATTTTTCATTTAAATTTTTCCTATGCCATTCTTAATCTGAGGTTCTCACTTGACTCCCGATCCCTGTCATTGGTCGGCATGTACATGGTCCCATTTACCCTTCTCTTTTCCTAATGCATCCAGAACTACCTCCTGCCCTCTCTGTCAAATCAAAGTATCTTTAAGAAGTTTCTTTCATCATTTATGTCAGTGGAGGCTCTACCAATCTTCATACTCCCAGATGGCTAAGAGATACTTTCATATCATTTTAATCATGTGCTTTACATACCCCAAAGATTTTGACACTCATGAGATTATCTCTCATGCAGAGATTGGGTTAGATAAGAAACTGTTAAAATTACATTATTTCTTTCAACTGTTGTTATAACTGTGGCTACATCAAGAGTAAAATGATTTGGCTTTCTAGAGTTTATGCATGAAACCAGGTTAGGGAAGAGAAGAGGTACAGTATTTCCCTTTGCAAAATGCTATGATAATAATATGGTCAAAATATGATCAATTCTTTGAGGCATGACTTCACTTCTATTGATTCAGTCATTAAGGCCATGGGTGAATGTGATCCATAGCATTTACCTCTCACTAAAACTCATAAACAAGGTTCCAATCTCAGATTTTATGTTCTATGATCTTAAATATGTAAATGGAATGGTTTTTGCTCACAGTTTATGTGATGAAATGACTAACTCAAGTATATAATATTACACAGAAGATCAAAAGTAAAGACACACTTAATTTCCAAATTAACCAAATTACTAAGATAATAGAGAACATCATGCTGCAACACATTTTTTTTTTTTGTAAGTTTTGGTAGTAAGAGGATAGGAGGATCAAAACACATTCAAAATAATGGATAGGATACTATTCCATAGTCTGCAACACTACTAAATAAGGTAATCAACAAAAAATCAGAAGAGAAAATTAATTTTATATACAGGCATCCTTGTTTTATTATACCTTGCTTTAACTGAAGGTTTGCAGCAAACTTGCATCAAACAAATTTATCAGTACCATCTCTCCAATAGCATTTGCTGACTTAGTGTCTCTTTGTCACTTGCAATATTTCAAACTGGTGATTCTTGCAATATTTCAAACTTTTTCATCATCATTATTACGTTTGTTGTGCTGATTAGTGATCATCGTTGTTACTATTGTAATTGTTTTGGTGTGCCACAAATCTCACCCATATGAGATGGTGCACTGAATCCAAAAATGTTATATATGTTCTGACATCTCCACTGACTGGCTATTTCCCCCCTCTCTTTCCCTCTCCTTGAATTTCTCTATGCCTGAGAAATAGCAGTATTGAAATGAGGCCAATTAATAATGCTACAATGGCCCCTAAGTGGTCAAGTGAAAGAGTCACATGTCTCTCATTTTAAATCCAAAGCTAGAAATGATTAAGCTCAGTGAGGAAAGGATGTTCAAAGCCAAGATATGCTGAAATCTAGGCCCCCTGAGCCAAACACTTAGCCAAGTTGTAAATACAAAGTAAAGGTTCCCGAAGGAAATTAAAAACACTACTCTAGTAAACACATGAATGATAAAAAAGTGAAATAGCCTTGTTACTGATATGGAGAAAGTTATAGAGGTCTGGGCAGATCAAACCAGCCACAACATTCCCTTAAGCCAAAGACTTATCTCCAGAAAGGCCTTGGGAGAGCTGAGGAAGGTATAGAAGAAAAGTTCGAAGCTAGCAGAGGTTGGTTTTGGAGGCTTATGGAAGGAAGCAATCACAATAATATAAAACTGCAAGTGAGGCATTAAGTGCTGATGTGGAAACTACAACAAATTTTTCAGAAGCTCTAGCTAAGAAAATTAATGAAGGTGGCTGCATTAAACAACAGATTTTAAATCTAGACAAACACCTCTCTATTGGAAGAAGATGCCATCTAGGACTTTCAGAGCTGAGAAGAGAAGTAAATACTTGGCTTCACAGCTTCAAAGGACAGGCTGACTCTCTTGCTAGAGGCTAATGCAACTGGTGACTTTAAGTTGAAGCCAATGCTCATTGATCATTCCATAAATCGTTCTAAAATCCTTAAAAACTATGCCAAGTCTACTCTGCCTATGCTCCATCAATGGAATAACAAAGCCTGGATGACAGCACATCTGTTCACAACATGGTTTATTGAATATTTTAAGCCTAATGTTGAGACCTACTGATCTGAAAAAACATTCTTACAAAATATTATTGCTAATTGACAATGCACCCTGTCACTCAAGAGCTCTGTTGCAGATGTACAATGAGATTAATGTTATTTTCAAGTCTATTAACACAATATTCTGCAGCCCATGGGTCAAGGAGTCATTTTGACTTTTAAGTCTTATTATTTAAAAAATACATTTTGTAAGGCTATAGCTGTCATAGATAGTGATTCTTCTGGAAGATCTGGGCAAAGTAAGGTAAAAAACTTCTGGAAAGGATTCACCAATGCCGTTAAGAACATTTGTATTGAATAGGAAGAGGTCAACATGTCAATATTAAAGGAGTTTAGAAGAACTTGATTTCAGTCCCCCTGGATGACTTTGAGGATTTCAAGACTTCCGTGAAAGTAGTAACCACAGATGTGGTAGAAATAGCAAGATAAGTAGAATTAGAAGCAGAACCTGAAGATGGAACTAAATTGCTATATTCTCATGGTAAAACTTGAACAGGTGAAGACTTGATTCTTATGGATGAGTAAAGAAAGTGATTTCTTGAAATGGAAACTACTCCTGTTTAAGATGCTGTGAAAATTGTAGAAATGACAACAAAGGATTTAGAATATTCCATAAACTTAGTTTAACAAAGCAGTGACTGGGTTTGGCAGGAATGACTGCAATTTTGAAAGAAATTCTACTGAAGGTAAAATGCTATCAAACAGTATTGTGTGACTGCTCAGGTCATGATCTCACAGTCCTGAGATCAAGCCATATGTCGGGCTGTGCATTGGGTGTGAAGCCTGCTTAAGATTCTCTTTCTCCCTCTCCCTCTGTCCCTCCCCCACTTTCATGCACTTTCTCTCAAAAAAGCCCATAATAATAATTATAAAAATGTGTACACAATTTTTTACCTTAAAATTGGAGAAATATCTTCTCATGTAAAATCATATCTAGCATTTCCTGTATCAAGTTCCAATAAAATAGTTTTAAAGACACGGAAGAAATTAAGAAATTTAAAAATATACTGAGAGTCATAGCTGGAGGAAATCATAAGAGCAAGAACGGTAGAATAGAATGAAAAAGTACAATCTAATAGCTGACATAATCTTGAATCTAAAATGCAATCTGCCAGAAAAAAAATGAAATACATTTTTCTTCCTTTCTCTGTGCGCACCTCGGTTCAGAGAACAAGTTACATAACAACCAAAAAGCTAGAAAGTAAACCTAAGAATGTAAATTTTGTATAAAAATGATTTGTAAGGTGAGTCATCAATATTACCCTTTCTATAGACATCGTTAGACTGATATTGCTGGAAAACAACTGAACACGAAGTGTAAAGGGGTGTGGGATGACTGATGTAGAGGGCAGCTGGAGAGAAGGAGAATTACTATTACTAGCTTATTATATCTGGCATTTTTAGTTCACATAAATTAAGCACTCAGTATAGGACAAAAACAGGAAGAACCTTGGCAAAATTCATGCTAACAACTGTCATTTTTGTATGTCCTTCCAGTTTAGTGTCCTAGAATCAAGAATGAAGGTTAAGAAGAAAAAAAAAAAAATGAAGGTTAAGGAATAGTCCACTTCAGCTCAGGTCAGCTATACCAGTGAACGCTTGCTAGGTATGAGACATCGGACAGAATGTTGAAATACCACTCTACACTCTAATTCTAGCTGTGATAAGGATTTTTATCTAAATTAAAAATGGAAAATAAGCAAGGCAAATCACCTGTCTATTGGCAAATTCCTGGTCTGGATAAATCTATTTTCAGTAGAGAATAATTAAGCAAAAGGAAAAAAAAATAAAGATTTCATTACTGAAAACTTACTAAAGGATATACAAAATGGAATGTTTCCTAATGTCTCAAAGGAAGATATTAACTGAGAAAAAACAATTAGCTAAAAAAAACAAAACAACTTTTGAAACTCTTTGAAATTCTCAACATGGAGACAACATGAGGTTCTTGAAAGATAATCAAAATCATAGCAAAAGGTCAGCTGGGATTTAAATATGCATATATACAGCAAATGAGTGTTTCAAATTGAAAAATGTTTTAAGAAAATTAAATCCCAACTACAAAATTCACTTTTTAGTAAAGTATGTTACTAGCACAGAAGAAAAGTTGAATTTTTTTTTTTCAAAATTCAAAATGAACAAACAGAAAGATGATCCTTTAAAAAGTAGAAGAAAGATACAGGGGACATCTAACAGAAATGAAAAATTAAGCAATTCTGTCTAAAAAATAAGAAGCCAGAAATAAAAGTGATAGAAAAGCAAAAGTAAAAGCTTCTAAAACATCGGAAATTAGAGACCTGAATCTGTGTATTAAGATGATATTAGATTAGGGGCGTCTGGGTGCCTCAGTTGGTTGAGTGTCTGGCTTAGGCTCAGGTCATGAACTCACAGCTTGTGGGTTCCAGTCCCGCGTTGGGCTCTGTGCTGACAGCTCCGAGCTAGGAGCTAGAAGATAGGAGCTAGGATCCAGGATCCAGGGGCTAGGAGCTCAGAGCTCAGAGCCTGGAGCCTGCTTTGGATTCTGTGTCTCCCTCTCTCTCTGCCCCTCCCCCACTCATGCTCTGTCTCTCTCTTTCTGTCAAAAATAAGCATTAATTTTGTTTGTTTGTTTTAAAAGATGGTATTAAAGACTGTTAAGAAATAAAAACTAAAAACTTGTGAATTACAAAGATGGAAAAGTCTGCAAGAATCTAACTAGAAAATTCATCTTATTTTTGTGTGTAAAATTACTTTTTATAAGGCCATAGGGGAAGAAATTTGGGGCATAGGAGTTGCTAATCTAAAATCACTACAATTAAGATGTGATCAACCAATAACAACTATTTTATTTGTTTTCAAATAATAAGTGTAACATTTGCTTCCAGGTATGATGGAGTAGTTTGTGGCATACCAATGCTCCTTTTGAGAGCAAATATAATGAGAAAATATACAAATCTTGACAGGCATTGGAAATCTAATGAATCAGCCTGGAATAGAGAGGACAAAATTTCCCACAGAGAATTATGAAAGATGAACTGAGATTCTGTAGCCTTTTTCCTTGGGGTATTTTCTGGCTCTGGCCACATGGCAACTGTTTGAGAATCTGGATTTTGCCTGGGCAAAACATTTTGCTCATTGTTGGCAAGTAGAGATGGAACAGAGTGTGGTCATTCCTAAGGCTAAAAAGTCTTGAGAGATGACAAAGCAAGGAATGAGAATTTAGTCTAATGAGAAGGAAGGAATGAGCACTGAGCCATCACTGAGCCTATTTTCCCTTCAATATTTGCTGAAAAGTAGAGATACATGGAGTATGAAGTTAAACAACTAAATAGCATCTGGAAAGCAAAGCAGAAAGTTTAGTAGTCACATCAGGTTAAGACGAGGATTACAGTCTAGAATCTTCCATGTGAAAAGGCCCTGGTGAAATTAGATGGAATTCCTACCAGTTTTGGCTCATACATGAAGACAAACCAAACAAGATGGTTGTAGGCACTATAATGAGCAGGAGGGGCAGAGTGGTATACAATAGTAAACTGGACATCAACTAACATTTTACTTAAATTGTAAATGCCAAACAACAACAACAACAACAACAACAACAACAACAACCCTTTTTATAGGGGCATTTGTTTTATTTTGTTTTTCCAAAGTGAGGACTTGAATCACCACAAGAGGGAGTCATAGGAGGATGACTGCATTAGGAAAAGGAAAATTCCTGGACTTTTCAGAAATTACTGGACTTGGGAACTGACATTAATCCTTTGTAACCCAAAATGCCATTTTGGTTTGCCAGTCCAAGGAGGAGCGAGTGGATTGAATTTATTAATAAAATTTTGGCTTAGGTCCATCTCATGATAGGGTTAGTGAATTTCTAAGTACATCTGTGGTTATATCCTCACTTCTGGAAGGCAGTATACATATTCAAAACTAGAAGAATCCCCTTACTGGCTCCACAATCTATGAATTAAGAGCTATTAAGATAAGATTGGCTAGGGGAAACCCACTATAATTGTTTCTCCTTGTAAAAAGTTTATAGGAACAGACAAAAGATCCTGAACAGCCAACACAATATTGAGAACAATATCAGAGAACTGACACTACCTGACTTCAAGACTTACTATAAAGCTACAGGAAGAGGTGGCAGTGAAGAAAGTGTGGTAAAAGTGAAAAAAAATCAATAAATAGATCAATGCAACAAAATGAAGAGCCTGGAAATAGACTACAATAAATAAAGACAACTGGTCATTGACAAAAAAGCAAAGACAATACAATGAGCAAAGATAGTCTCCTCAACAAATGGTGCCAGAACAATTGGATGTCCATATGCAAGAAAAAAAAATTGAACATAGATTTTATATCCTTCATAAAAAGTAACCCAAAATGGATCACAGATCCATGTGTGCAAAACTATGAAAGTCACATAGGAGAAAATCTAAATGACTTTGGGTTTGGCAATGACTTTTTAGATATAACACCAAAGGCATGATCCATGAAAGGAAGAACTGATAAGCTGGATTTCATTGAAATTAAAATTTTCTAAAAAATAAAATAGGGGTGCCTGGGTGGCTCAGTCAGTTAAGCATTCGACTTCTGTTCAGGTCATTGTCTCACAGTCCATGAGTTCGAGCCCTGCATCGGGCTCTGTGCTGACGGCTTGAAGCCTGGAGCCTGCTTTGATTCTGTGTCTCCCTTTCTCTCTGCCTCTCCCCTGTTTGTGCGCACGCTCTCTCTCTCTCTCTCTCTCTCCCTCTCTCTCATTCTCAATCTCAAAAATAAATAAACATTAAAAAATATTTTAAAAAATGAAAAATAAAATAAAAACTTCCTGCTCTGGAAAAGATTCTGTCAAGTGAATGAGAAGACAAGCCCGAGACAGAGAAAAAATACTTGTAAAAGATGTACCTGATAAAGGACTCTTATCCAAAATACACAGAGAACTCTTAAAACTCAATAAGAAATCAACCAGAATAAACAATGGACCAAAGACCTTAATATACACCTCACCAAAAAAGACATACAGATGGCAAATAAGCATGTGAAAAGATCCTCCACATTATATGTCATCAGGGAAATGTAATTTAAAACAATGAGATACCACCACACATCTATCTATATTAGGATTGCCAAAATCCACAACACTGACAACCAATGCTGCAAGAGATGAAGAGCAACAGCAAATCTCTTTCATTACTGGTGGGAATCCAAACTGGTTTACCCACTCTGAAAGGCAGGTTAGTGCATTTTTACAAAGTAAACATAGTTTTATCATATGATCTAGCAATCGTACTCCATGGTATTTACCCAAAGGAGTTTAACATGTCCACACAAAAATCGGCATGTGGTATTTACACTAACTTTATTTATAATTACCAAAGCTTGGAAGCAACTAAGATGCCTTCAGTAGGTGGGTGAAAGGATAAATGAACTGTGGTACATCCAGACAATGGAACAGTATTCAATACTAAAAGGAAATGAGCTATCAAGCCATGAAAATACATAGAAGAATTTTAAATGTATATTACTACATGAAAGAAACCAATCTAAAAAAGCTACATACCATATGATTCCAACCATATAACATTCCGGAAATGACAAAACTATGGAGATGGTAAAGTGATCAGTGGTTGCCAGAGGTTGGGAGAGGGGACCTGTGGCAAGAGATGAATAGATGAAGTACAGAGGATTTTAAAGGCAGTGAAAATACTCTGACACTATAATGGTGAATATATGGCATTATACATTTGTCCAAACTCATAGAACATACAATACCAAGAGTGAATCCTAATGTAAACTATGGAGTTCAGATGATAATGATGTGTTAATATAGGTTTATCAGTTGCAACAAATTATTACTCTGATGGAGGAGGCTAGACGTGTGTGGACAGAAAATATATGAAACAATTCTGTACCTTCTGCTCAATATTGCTGTGTACCTAAAACTGCTGTAAAAAACAAAGTCTTAAAATTCTTCAAAAAGCTACCACAGGTTGTGGGAAAAAATGTGCTTAGCCACAAAATAGACATCATGAGGTCAGAGCTAGTAGATATCTACATAGTCCCTCCCCCCACCCAAATTAACGTGATATGTAACTCATGGAGCAGCCTGTGAAGCCATCATGTCTAGATGAAGCCATTACATCTGTCAAAGTTTCCATGTCTGACAACCATAATCTCTTTAGAGTGGTGGTCTCCACTTAGTTCCTGCTTTCCAAATCATGAGAAACTTCCTTTTATTGGTGACTCTAACTTGGATCCATATAAGAGTATGCTCATGAATAATTCCAGTATTTCACGTGGTGGTTATGCCAAATAGGCAACAGACAATTCAGCCTAATGCATGTCGTTGGAATCTCAACATCCATACACAGCCCTTCTAACCATATGAATATAGGAAAAACAAAAAACAAACAACAACAACGAAAAAAACAGCTTCATGCTTCTGCCTAGCCTGACAGAACTACTCCTTATACAATGTGCTAGAATTATGTAAACAAAAAAGAAATCCAAAATAATTTATATAACACCTGAAATGGAAGCAGTGAAAATGAATTTTCCTACTTTCACTCTAGGTTTCTTACTATATTTGATATTATTTCATGTCTGCTTTAGTCATCAAAATAAACCAATAAAATTTAAATAGCAACTGACCAAATGCCTTGTAAAAATTATTTTACTCTGTTTATTTCTTTATAAATCTTTGTCAGCATGCTCATCTGAAAATATTTTTTGGTGTTTTTATTGTTATTTTGTTGTTTGAGTAATATGCCTTCTAAAACAAACAGATTGGATATTTTATAGTAGAAAATACAAATAAATATTTTATTGTAGGTGTTTTTCTCTGTCTTGTAGTGTAGGATCCATCACTCACACTGCACTGCCTTCTCTACATAAACGTCTCCAAAGAAGAGCCATGCCTGCTTTTTACCTTGCCCAGTGCCTCATCCATAGTGGATACTCCATAATGGATAGATGATGGGTAGATGGCTAGATGGATGAACCAAGTAATTGATAGACTGATGGATAATTTAAGATTGCTATATATTCTATTTATAATTTTCTTACCTCCTTTTGTTCCTTTAGGGCTTTACAATATCATCTCCTCCTCCTTACAATAACTCACAAGTGGATCAACTTCTCAATTATGAATTTATGTTAACGAATCTGCTTGTTGAAAGCATAATGTTTATGACAATAAGACCCATAAAATTCCAGATAGCATCTTTTGATGTAATATTACTATTACATTTAAGAAGAACCATTTTTAACAGTTTTTTTGAAGAACAGAATATGGCTAATCCTGTTTAACTCTCTTCACTATTTTTTTTTTTTTTTGGTTACCTAATCTTTTGGTGTAATGAAAACACATTAAAAAGATAGTCACCACTATCCCATCAATCCTTCTCTCTTTACCCTGTGTTCTTGGCTCTGTGTATGCATAACTGCAATTAGAGAATATTTTTGGTAGGTATTGTGACTATTCGCTTGATACAGTTTACTTACACCATCCTACACTCTTCTACATTCTTTATTTTTCTTAATTAAAAATATGTTCATTTTTACCTTTTTCTTTTTAGGTATCCTCCCCACCCTACATCTTGTTTTTTTCTTTTTAGTAGCAGTATTTCACTGTTTCACTTTCATGAAATAGTCTTTTATATATCTAGACTATCTTATATTTGCATTGTATACTATGTCATTTCAGTACTTACTTTTTTCTTATATATTATTGTTCTGAGATCATATATAAATATGGCACTTAAGTAACTTTTTCTCTAACCTAACCATCAATTGGCTATTAATGCCTTCTGAAAAAAAATATAGTAGTTTTGGTTTTCTTTCTAAGTACCCTCACAACAGATTGTTTCTAACAATTTTAAAGCTTTACAATTAAGAGTTTGGTGTCAGCTACTCAATAAAAATTAGTCTATCTTTTCATCAGAAACAACATTCTTTTCCTCTTAAACCATTTCCAAAAGCAGATGTTCTCTTTTGACCATATGTTATTACTATATTATAACAAATACAGGTCATATACTGAAATGCTATTTTCCTTTGTTGTATATATAATTCAAAAGTATCTATATATGGTTCAATTCTCTAAATTCACACAGCCATTTACTCTTGTGTTTCTGTATTTAGCAATATACTAGGCTAAACTACTTCTCACTAGTTTAAAGGAATGAAGTATGTGAAATGGAATAACAAGTAATATATATCTAATGTCTCTATAGGATATCTAACATGAAATATGTGGATAAAAATATGACGGCATAAATTGTAAGAGACAATGTGCTAAAGCAAACTTGGCTAGTCATTGTCCTTTGCCAAGAACAAACATCTGAAACATTTAATTGGTAGAAGGCTTGGGGTGAGTAGGGTAGGAACTTCTTTTTCTTCTAATAAAAGTCCACTGAAACACCAACAACTTCAACTAAATTGTTATTACTGGGAAAATATTTTAGTAAGTAGAGCTTTCATAAACATATTCTATAATAAGATGTTACAAAACATTATAGGTGTTATTGTCTCTCTTCTTTATAAGGCGTCCTTCTTCTTTATTTTGGGCTGAGGGGTGACCTAAAAATCTGTTTCTGGGGAATCAATGCTGAATTCTTTCCAGTTGACTTACTCTCCATTTTGACATATGGTTTTGAATTAACTCATCCAAATTCTACAAGCTCTTTTTAAGTACCTAACAGGACAGACCAACAGATTTGCTTCTTAGTTGGAGTTACAAACTCTCATCCAAATACCTAGATGTATGTTCTCCCAAATCCTAGGTGACTTCTCAGATACCTCAAGTCTTCATATCTTTCCCATAGATTCCAGCTTTCTGCTGCCCTCTCCTGGCCTACTATGGCATACAGACATTTATAATCCTGAGTTTTACCTTAGGAGGAAACAGAACAATTATTCTAAAAATTTAATGTGTAACAAAATCTCCAGAGAGCTTGTGAATAAAATTTAAATTACAAAGCCTATATCACCCAGAGATTACAATTCTGTGTATCTGAGGTAGGGGTTATAAATGTTCACCTTTAATAATGTTATTCTGAATCATGTGAACTATAAACCATACTAAAAAACTCTGGAATAGGCAAATTTGACCCAAGATCTTGGCTACAACATTTTGATTGGAAGAACAAGACTTGATGTTATTAATTTAGCCAAGAGGTTATTTGCATGTTTTTCAATTATTTAATTTTTAATATAATAGCTAAACATAATCATCTTAGATTTATATATTTGATATTCAATATAGAGCAAAATTTAAAGGAATATAAATACCTAGGGACAAGTAGATACAATGGCTTCTAACTTTTATATATCGACTATATTTTATTCTGAAAGTTATCTCCTCTGCTCAGTTTTGAATTTGGCTGGTCATTATGACATATCAACTCTTTATTGCCATAATCAAATAATTCTAATACATGTCACTGATCTTATCTGCACATATTGGGTCTTTAAAGATTGAATCTATCTAAAAAATTAAAAAAAACATAAAAACTGTTCAAATGAACAAATAATAGGCACAATACCAATTCCTTTCTCACTGATGCCTATAACAACATTTTCTGCCTCAATCTCTAAATTTGTAAATCATAACCTGACTCTCATATCAGAATTATCTGAGAGCTTTAAGAATATATCCATTTTGGGGAGCAACTCTTGGGCACTCCCTATGCCTCACCTTCATTTACTGCCATTTCTATCTTGGAAGTGCAGATAAAATGTGCAATTTCTAAACATATAGTAAAACTGACTGGAAGATATTTATAGTTTAGATATAGCTGGTTGGCTCAGGATTAAGGAAGACAAGATACCATTAAAGCAGTCTACTATTCTTTTATCATTAATCATTAGAAGTCTGATGTTTTCCAAAATATTGCTAGTCAAAGGATCCTTGAGCCCTTGTTTGTTTTTTTTTAATCTCCAAAGCAGTTGAGAAAATAAAAAGCATACTACAACTTTTTGTTTTCCTCTGTCCATTGCTTTTACTAATAACATATAGTTATCTTACTTTCCTACTTCTGATTCCGGAATTGAAATATACTTTTGGTTAGTCTTAACTTGGATAACATATCTGATATGCAGCCATACAGTACAAAGAATTGGAAACAAATACATCATCATATAAAAATGAAATTCTAAGATAATTATTATATAGTTAAAGTTTTGAATAAATTATCAATGGAAAGTAAAATGGCTTTATATCACAAATGAACAAAGAAGCTTTCTGAGTTTGGGCTCATCAGTATGAATTTGTCTAAAATATGGATTTAATACCTTAAAATAAAATAGAAATCTAAATAGTCATCAGTTTCTAAAGCTAGAATAAGTTTACAGTTTATGAATTAAACAACTAGGTACAGTTTTGGTAACTGTTGTCACTAAATAATAATAAACTGCAATGTATACTATAACATAAAAGTAATGATTAGCTAAATTTACAACTTGGAAGTATCATAAAAATGTTAAATTTCTGCCTTCATTCTTTAATTTAGATTGTAAAAGAAAGAAGAAAACTCAGTCAAGTTTGAAAGTTTGTATTTAAGTCTTTATTTAATGCATATTTTTAATTGAAAGAGATAAATTTAAGTAAAAATTTGGACTGCCTTTTATATAAAGACAAAATCCTGCTGTGAGATGGCCCTAATCATAAATCCTGTGCCCACTCCTTTCTAGAAATGAGTATACATACATGAGCTACAGAAGTTGTTATACCTAGTAGTTTGTACACCCTCTATCTTAGGGATAATAAACCCACATTTGTGGACAAGACAAGCATGCTTGAGACCATTGGAAAAGTGGGCTTGTTACCCCCCAGAGTGTCAGGGAGTTTATCAAGAAAAAAAGGTAGTATATTTAGGCTGAATAAAGAGAGATAGTGGAAGGCCTTATTTCCAGAATACTATTACAATCACAAAGTTTTTGGTGCAAGGAATTTGTTATAGAAAATAGTGAAGTATCTGCTCATTTCCCATACGCCACTGTGGTGACAGACGACTACATAGGCATATTAACTATATGCAATTTTCCAGAAATGACAGGGAGACCTTAAGATTCTCAAACGTTACAATCCATGTTTAACTAAATTTCTGGATCACTAAGGGGTGACAGCTTACAACTGGTTTAATAACAGATTAACATGATACTTTTAGATTTAGTAAAATTCATTTACTCATTTTGTTATGCGACACCACCAATGGAAGTGTATATAGTCACTGAAAGAAATACTTCCCCATACACACATGTCCTAAAGAAGTGTATTCCTCAAATGGCCTAAACTCCCTGAAAATGGGGAGAGTTTGAAACGAGAGGTTTGTTGAACTTTGGCATCTGCAGATGCTACACCACCAAGCGCCAACGCCCCATGCTTAAACGAGTGAGCACAAAATGAAGTAGGGAACCTGAATTGGGGGATACAAGCATGTGACCATATAGAATCTCAATACAAATGAGGTGTCTGATTGTTCTTGCCATATCCACTTTATATCCACTTTCAGAAAATTCTTCCCTTCCCTTCCCAGGTATAGACTATCCTCTCTCCTCCACTTCCATTTAATTTTCATAAAAAACATTATCTGTACCTGGGTCCATTTCTCTCTTTTTTCTATTCTTTCCTCAACTCACTGCAATTGTTTTGTTCCCATTATACCTTTAAAATATATTTAGCAAGGTGATCAATGATTACCATGTGGCTAAATCTAATGGGATTTCTTTTAACTCATAAGTATTTTCTTTCTTTAGAATTTTCTTTTCCATCTACTTTTCTGACACAACCCTCAATTAATTTTTTTTCTACCTCCTCTCGCTTTTTTGGCTTTACCAATTCATTTTTGTTTACCTGATACAGTATTTCAACTCAGGATCCCAGTTCATGAGTCAGCAAACTATGTCTTATGAATCAAATCCAACTTACATTCTGATTTTGTAAATAAGGTGTTTGTGTGTAAATAAAGTGCTATTGGAACAAAACCAGGTTAATTAATTTATGTATCATCTGTGGCCAATTTTGCATAACAGTGTCAAGATGTATAGTTGTGGCAGAGCTTATATAGCCTTCAAAGCCTAAAATATTTATTATATACATAGCCCTTCACAGAAAAAAAAAAAAAAAAAAACAAAAACAAAAACAAAAAAACAAACAAACAAAAAAACAAAAAACAAAAAAAACCCTTACCCCAGTCTTAGTATTGTATTCTGGTATTTTCCTAATCATTTTTATAAGACATCACATTGACTCCCCTGCCTCCAAATCATATCTATACACAGGACGACTTTGAAATTTATATCTTCTGTCTAGACACACCTTAGAATTTCACATTTTGATATCTAGCTACATATTTGCTACTTTTAATGGAATGTCTCAAACTCAGACTCAGAACTGAATTTATAATCCCACACATACACACAAAGCTGACCTCATCAGTTCCCACTCTTAGTGAATATCACCACCAATATTCAATTGCTTGAATCAGAAAACTGCCATTTACAATAGTCCCTCTCTTTTCACCATGCCTAAGGTAACCAGTACAAAGTCTAAGCAGTTCTACTTTTTAATATTTCTCAAAGCTAGCTAATTGTACCTATAACTCCATCTCCTTATAAGCACTCCTAGACTCTTATAATAACCTCCTAATTCCTAGGGGTCCCTACCTCCAGTGAAATTTCTACTACTCTATCTTCTCATATTTTTTTTCAAAATGTGAACCTGAGTGGGGTCCCTGGGTGGCTCAGTCAGTTAAGCATCCGACTTCAGCTCAGGTCACGGTCTCTCGTGGTTTGTGAGTTCAAGTCCTGCTTGGGGCTCTGTGCTGACAGCTCAGAGCCTGGAGCCTGCTTTGGACTCTGTGTCTCCCTCTCTCTCTGCCCCTCCCCGCTCATGCTCTGTCTCTCTCTCTCAAAAATAAACCAAAAAAAATTTTTTTCATGTGAACCTAAGTATTAACTACCCACAGCAAGATGTAATTCTAGTTAACATACTTATGGTATGCCAGTTTGATGTTTTGTGTTGTTTTGTTTGGCTTCCACCATAGGGAGAATATATGGCTTATAGAACTCAGATATTTAGAAACTCTCTAAAATAATTGCACACTAATATTTAAACTTTTAAACTACTACCTAAATGGTCTAGTGATATACAGCTACATATTCAATGGTAAGTTCTATATATGACTTACTTAGCATTCGTGGTAGAATGCTTTATTTATAAAGCCAAAGTACCACTGCAAACTCTTCTAGCAAGCATTATAAATTCCCCAAATTTAATCTTTCTGGATTATTCTTAGAAATCCTATGCTTTCCAACTTGTGTATTTCTAATAAGATACTATATATCAAATATGAATGTAAAAGACTTAAAAAAAAAATCCCTGCCCAGCATTCTGTCCACAGTAACAGGGCCAGTTTTACGCACATTAAATCTGGTACTTATCAAACCAGCCACCCCTTCATTTCCCCAGGATCCTGGCATATAACTTTATCTGTGTTAGCCCATTCCTGAATTTCCACATCATTTTCAGAAAATGGTGGGTTCTAAATTACACACTGAAATCTGGGTAAGTATCTCCAATAATGCCATGAGATAACATTCTATTCTATGTCTACAATGCAAAATAGCAATTTGCCAATTATATAATGAGCTTGAACAGGTATTCTTGGTGACCCACTATGCAGGACCACCCAACACTATCTCCCTTTTCTCTTTGCTTCCAAATTTATCCTAGGTCTCACCAATCCTCTAGGGACAAATGCTACATGATTTAAATGGCACAAGCCTATTCCTACACCTCCAGGAATAAAGTCACCTGCTTCTCTGATTGCCTGAGAAAGGAACATATGCCCGATGTTTGGGAAATTTATAGCAACTACAAAACATGAGCTGAGACCAATTAAGCTTGCCATATCAATAGTGAATCTAAGCCTCTATATAAGTTTAATTAATTACTCATTCACTCATTCAGTAAGTATGTGGAGTTCTATTATTTGCCAAACTCTTCTAAATTTGAAGACTAGAACAAGAAACAGAAAATAAAGAGAGGGGGGAAAATCCCTAATTTTATGGTGGAAGGAAACAGATAACATACACATGCCTAAGTCAGACATATAATATGCAAGTTGTTATAATTGTTTTGGAAAAAACATAAAACAGGAAGGAAGGGGTAAGGAGTGCTTACTCCTGAATGGTATATGAAAAGCACAAGTGATGTTATTAAATGGGGGAAAAATGTCCTGGTCAATCAAACACTGGTGATGGGCACTTTAGTTGCTCAGAAATATCATGAAGACTAATAAGTCTAGAGCAGTTTTAGCAATGGAGAGAATAATAAAAGGCATCATCAAAGGGAAATAGGATAGATTATGCAGGGCTTTGCAGGGCATTATGCAGCCATTGGCTTTTTTGGGGGGTGAGATGAGAAGTTAAGGGGATTTTAAACATAATATTTTTAATATGATATGTTTTTTTAAAGGACCACTCTAGATTCTGTGCCTATAGAAAGAAAATGGTGGAATGAACAAAACCAGTTAAAAAGCTATTGCAAACTTCTGTTGAGAGTTGATAGTGGCTTCTATCATGTGCAATGGTGGAAATGAAGTAAAGTATTTAAAGTTTGGATAAATCCTGAAAGTTGGGTCAATAGGGCTTGCAACTAGAATAGATGTTAAATATAAAATGAAGAGAAATCAAAGATGTTGCTGACATGAACGAATGGAAGGATGGATTTGACAATAACTGAGAATAGAAAGATTGTGTGAGAGACAGATTTGGGGGGGAGGTGAAGAGTTTCATTTTGGACATGTTAATTTTGAGACGACTATTAAAAATCCACTAGATTTGTTGTATGTGCTTTTGGACATGAGAGTCTCAAATTAAGATGAGAGCATCTATATGGAGATATGAATTCAAGAGTCCTTAGAGTACAGATGGTATCAGAGACCATAGACATAATGAAATTGGTGAGAGAATTAGTATAGAGATGGAAGAGTTTGGAGGACTGAGTTCTGGGTCACTCATTCCTCGTGGTTGAGGAATGGGGAAAACCAGCAAAGGAGACTGAGAAGAGACAGCCAATGAGATATGAGGAAAACGTGGAGTCAAGAATACAAGTGAAGATCCTGTTTCAGAAAGGAAAGAGTGACCAGTTAATTCCTTCTGATGGGTCAAGTAAGATAAAGATTACCATCACCATTAGACTTAACAACATGGAAATCATTGGTGATTGTGAGAAGCATATTTTCCATAGAATGGTGAATTTTAAAAGCCTGATTTAACTCGTTTGTGAAAAAGAAAGTGCCGGCAGCACTTCGGAGGAGTTTTTGCTGTAAAGTGGTAGCTAATAATGAGTCAATAACTGAAGGGAAATGTGGGACGTTAAGAAGGATTTTCCCATAAAAAACTGAACCATGTTTGGTTGCAGATAAAAATGCTTTTGTAGAGAGGACACATTGATGATGTGGAGAGTAAAGAAAAAGACTGTCTTTCAGTAGGTGAGATGGGGCTAGAGGCACGTGAACTAGAATGTTGCACCAGATAGGAAGACAGAAGCATCCATATTAATAGGAGGAAAATCAGAGTATAAGACCATAAGAATAAGCAAATGGATAATATGTGTTAATATACTTGGAGAGGGGTGTTACAAGTTCTCTTCTCAGTGAAACAGGAAGAAAAATAACTGGGGATAACAATGGGGGATGTGTTAAAGACTCAAAGAGAAAGGATAGGATATAAAACAGTTTTCTAAAGTTTTTAATGTTCATTTATATTTGAGAGAGAGAGCAGGGGAGAGGCTGAGAGAGACAGAGACAGAATCCCAAGCAGGTTGCAGGCTCTGAGTTGTCAGCACAGAGCCCAACACGGGGCTTGGGGGCTCAAACCCACAAGCCCTGAGATCATCACCTGAGCCAGTCAGAAGCTTGACCAACTGAGCCGCCCAAAGGGCCCCTGAAATCGTTTTCTGAAAGGACAAGAGAACAAGGTACCAATATCAACTGGTGCCACTGAGAGCCCATTGGTAATTAGTATTTGGTTTTCTCTAAGGTGGTGATTCTGCCACATACATACAAAATGGGGGGAAAAGGGCAAGGAATTTCAATGATTGTGGAAGGAAGTGATTATAATGATGAAACATGGATGGGGAAAATTTCTGCTCGGCTTTTATATCAAAGGTTAAGCTTAACAAATTTTATTTATTCAGGTGCTGTCAAGATATTTATAAGCTAGTAAGTTTCTAACAGAAGCACATATTAATAAAATAATCAAAGAAGAAAAGGTAAAGTTCCTATGGTAATAAGTACTACAAAGGAAATGTGCATGTTCCTATGAAAGCATATAATAGCAGAATTTAAACATTTTGGAAGTCCAGGAAACTTTTGGAAATTAAGTTGTGGTTTGAAAAATAAGTAGAAACTGACTATAAAACAAACAAACAAACAAAAACAACAGAGTGGGGAGCGGAGCTCAGTGTTATGGAGTCTCAGAAATAGTAAACAGCACAAGCAAATACACTGTGGTAGGAGAGAGTATGGTATTTATCAAGGAATGAAAAAAAATCTGGAGATATGAGAGTAAGAAGGATCAAGTTTCAGGATGAGGCTTAAGACATAGAAAGAGGTCAGATAATACAGAGCCTTATAATTAGGGTAAGCATATAATTTATTGTCCAAACCAGATACCCCTATAAATGAAAAGGCATGTGAATGAAACAATTATACTACCAGGATCACAGATAGGAATGGAACTTTGTTGGACAATGAGGCATGTAGTCAACTTACTGACATAGCATTAATAGGCCCTAATACTTTATACTAAGAAGAAGAGGAAATAATTGAGCACTCTTAATGTAGAGAGGTGATATAAACACACTTGAATTTGCAAAGATCACTTTGGCCACAGTGTAGAGATTAAAATGGATAAAGTGCAGATTGCCTTTTAAAAAGTACTTTAAGCAGATCACACAGGAAATAATGGAAGGGTGCTGATGGAAATGGAGAGAAAGGATCAATTCAAGATATATTTATGAGGCAAAATTGACCCAACTTTGGAAAAGTATAGCATTAGAAGGTGTTAAAACAGACTAGGACGTTTATGGCTTCAAAAATTGGATGAATTGTGGAAATATTTCCTGGAATAGGGAATATTAAAGAAGAAAAAAAAATTAGGAGAAAGGTTATAAGCCCAATTTTGAAAATGTTGATTTGGGGGAATTCTTGAGACATCTAGAAATAGATATTTAGTAAACCATTGGATATATGTGTGCAGCAAATAAACTCAGATTTTATGCTATATTAATTTTATCTGCTTCTTACATCAAATTACTATCCAATTCTAAAGAGTAGAGATTTCCAAAATGCTAAGAAATTTAATCTCTAATATTTCTGCTATTTTCTTTGACTATCAGGTTTTACTGCCCTTTGCTTCACATATTCAACCACCTTTCCTCTCCACCCACACCCCCCATCATACACACACACTATGAACTCCTGACAACCAATGATCCCTTTTATGTCTCTACAGCTTTGCCTTTAACAGACTATCTCAGGAACAGAATTATAGAGTATTTAGCCCTTTCAGACAGGCTTCTTATCTAAAAATATGCATTGAAATTTATCCATGTTTTTACATGGCTTAATACAGCTCATTCTTTTTATCACTAATTAGTGATATGTAATTATACTAATTACATTCATGATAATGTAGTATCACTATTACATTATTATGTGACATACATATTGTGTGATATAGTATAGATACATCAAATGTTATTTGTTCACCTATTAAAGGACATATTTTTTGCTTCCAATTTTTGGTTACTGTCAAAAAAGCTTCTACAAACATTAACATGTAGATTTTTGTGTAAACATACATTTTATAATCAGTTGGGTAAACTCCTAGGAGCATGATGGATGGATTGTATGATAAAACTATGTTTAATTTACCTTTGTAAGAAAATGACAAATAGCCTTCCAAAGTGGCTTACCATTTTGTATTCCTACCAGCAACGAAGGAATTTCTGTTGCTCTGTATCATCACCAATAACGAATTTGTCTGTTTAGGGGTTTTAGCCTTTCTCATAGTTGGTTAGTTCTATCTCATTGTTTTAATATGCAATATCTTAATTTCAAATGATGTTGTGCATCCTTTCATATGCTTCTTTGATATATGTATATCTTCTTTGGTGAGGTGTCTGCTCAGATTTTTGTCCATTTTTAATTAGATTATTTGTTTTCTTATTGTTGAATTTCAAGACATTTTTAAAAATATATTTGGGGTACATGTCCTTTATCAGTTATGTGTTTTGCAAGTATTTTTCTCTAAGTTTGTGTTTTGTCTTCTCATTCTCTTCACAGAGTCTTTCATAACATACAGGTGTTTTGTTTTGTTTCGCGTTGTTTTAAGTCGAGTCTGATTTACCAACCTTTTCTTTTCTTTTTTCCCATGACCCATGTTTTTTGGTATTTCATCTAAAACCCCATCATCACACCCAAGGTCTCCTTCTAGAAGTTTTATTGTTTGCATTTTATACTTAGGTCTATACTCTATATTGAGTTAAATTTTATGAAAGGTGTAAGATCTGTGTCTAGGTTCAATTTTTGCAAATGGATATTCATTTGCCCCAATACTATTTGTTGAAAAGAATTTTATTTTTCTAACTTTGAAAGAAATTCCAATTTCCTTGAATTGAATTTATACTTTTTACAGACCAGTTGAATATATTTGTGTATGTCTGTTTCTGAGCTCTCTATTCTAGGGCACTGATGTATGCATTAATCACTTTGCCAATATCACACAGTTTTAAAAACTATAACTTCAAAAGAAGTCTTGAAATCAGGTAGTGTGATTCCTCCAACTTTGTTTTTTTCAGTACTATGTTGAGTATTTCATGTCTCTTGCTTTCCATAAGAACTTGAAAATCAGCTCGTTATTATCTACAAAATAGTTTGCTAAGATTTTAATTAGAGTCCTACTGAATCTATAGATGAAATTGGAGGAAATATTAACAATAGTAATGATATTGAATCTTCTCAGTCATTGGAATTTTTTATCTGAATATTCTTTGATTTCTTTCATCAGTATTTTGTAGGTTTCCATATTTAGGTAGTCAGGTCCTGCACATATTTTGTTAGATTTCCACCCTAGTATTTCCCTTTTATTTATTTTTTTTGTGCTATCATAAGTAGTATTGCTTTTTTAATGTAATTTCAAAGTGTAATCAACTGGTGCTAGTATGCAGGAAAACAACAGACTCATCTATTATCTTTGTATCTTTCGAACTTGCTATCCTTATTAGTTCCAGGGGTTTTTTGTACATACTTTGATATTTCTAGATAGACAATGAATAAAGACAATCTTATTTCTCCCGTTTCAATCTGCACATGTTTTATTTCTTATCTATGTGCACTAGCTGGGGCTTTCAGAGAGGTCATGCTGGCCTTATTCTTGATCTTTGGGGGAAAGCAGCCAGCCTCTCATCATTGAATATGATATTAGCTGTAGTTGTTTTTTTTTTAGCATGTTCTTTTTCAATATGAGGAATTTCTCCTTTTTCTTAGTATGCTGAGAGGTTTTTTAAATCATGAATAGGTGTTAGATTTTATCAAATTATTTTTCACTGTCACTTGATATAACAATATTGTTTTTTTCTTTAGTCTATGTATATGGTAAATTACGTTTTCAATTTAAAAATTCTAGACATCCATACATGAAATTAAACCCTTAATTACACACTTATTTGTGCTATATAATTTTGTAAAAATCATTGCTAGATTCAGTTTGGTCATATTTTGCTGAGGATTGTTGCATCTCTGGTTATGAGTGATGCTGGCCTGTAGTTTTCCTTTCTTGCAATGCCTTTATCTGGTTTTGAAATCATAACACTGACCTTATAGAATGAGTTAGGAAGTGGTCCTCTAGCTTCTATTTTCTGAAAGAGATTGTGGAGAACTAGTATATTTTTCTTTAAATGTTTGGAAAGATACATAAGTAAAAGCATCCAGACCCAGAGCTTCCCTTTTTGGAAGGTTATTAATTGTTGATTCAATTTATTTAAAAATACTTGGGCAATTTATGTTATCTGTTTCTTCTGTGTCAGTTTTTATTCTTTGTTTCTGTCAAGGAATTGATCTATTAAATCTAAGTTATCAATTTGTGGACACAGACGTGTCCATTCTATTCCTTTATTATCCCTTAATATCCATAGGATCACTAGTGATGACTTCTCTTTCATTTATGATATTGACAGTTTGTGTCACCTTTTTTATCTTAGTCTAGCTATAGGTCTATCAAGTTTATTGATCTTTTCAAACACTAACTATTGGTATCGGTTTTGTTGATGTTCTTATGTCTCTGTTGTAAATTTTGATTCTTGTTCAAATTTCTATTATTTCCTACCTCTGCTTGATATGCTTCCATTTCTCTTCTTTTTCTAGTTTCCTAAGAAAGGTTAATTTATTTTATATACCTCCCTAATATATTAATTTAATGCTATAAATTTCCCTCTAAACACTGCTTTGTTGCATGCCACAAGCTTTAATAAGTTATATTTTTATGTTGATAGAGTCCAAAATATTTCTTTTAATTTCCTTTGAAACCCCTTCTTTGACCTACAGGCTGAATGTGTGTTATTAATTTCCACATATTTAAGGATTTTCCAGGTATCTTACTGTTATTGAATTTTAGTTTTGTAGTTAGAATATATTATGCTTTTTAAATTTTTTTTAATGTTTGTTTATTTTTGAGAGAGAGAGAGAGACAGAGCATGAGCAGGGGACGGGCAGAGAGACAGGGAGACACAGAATCCAAAAGAGGCTCCAGGCTCTGAGCTGTCAGCACAGAGCCCAATGTGGGGCTCAAACCCACAAACCACAAGATCATGACCTGAGCCAAAGTCAGACACTCAACCAACTGAGCCACTCAGGTGCCCCAGTATGATTTTTATTATTTTAAATGTATCCTGATATTATAGCCCAGAATGTAGTCAGTCATAGTGAACCATTCAAGTGAGCTTAAAAATAAAGCTTATTGTGTTCTTATTTGATGGAATATTCCATAAATGTCATTTAGATCATATTAATTGATAGTGGTGTTAATGCCATCTATATCCTTACTAATTTTCTTCCTGCCTGTTCTATCAATTACTTACAAGAATGTTGGAATCTCCAACTATAATTTGCCTATTTCTCCTTTCAGTTCTGTCAATTTTGCTTCATATATTTTGATGCATAAGTATTAAATTCACGCATATCGGGTTGTTATTCCTTTTTTTGGGAATTGATCCCTTTATGATCATCCCTGATAATATTCCATGTTCTTAAGTCTATATTGTTTGAAATTAATATAGCTAATCTAGCTTTCTTTCGAATAGTGTTAGCATGCTATATCTTTTATCACCCATTTACTTTTAAATTATCTCTGTTTTATTATTTAAATTGGGTACCTGGGGCGCCTGGGTGGCGCAGTCGGTTAAGCGTCGGACTTCAGCCAGGTCACGATCTCGCAGTCCGTGAGTTCGAGCCCCGGGTCGGGCTCTGGGCTGATGGCTCAGAGCCTGGAGTCTGTTTCCGATTCTGTGTCTCCCTCTCTCTCTGCCCCTCCCCCGTTCATGCTCTGTCTCTCCCTGTCCCAAAAATAAATAAAAAAATAAATAAAAATAAATAAATAAATAAATAAATAAATTGGGTACCTTATAGACAACATATAATTGGGTCTTAGTCTAGTCTGACAATCTCTTTCAATTCATACATTTATACTATTCACATTTAAAATTATTGATGATATATATTTTTTAATTAATATATACCATATTCGTTACTGTTTTCGATTTTTTTCCATTTCAGGTTTTTTTTTTTTTTTTGCATCTTTCCCACTCTTTTTCTGCTGTCTTTAGCTTTAAGAGTATTTAAATGATTGTATTTTATCTCCTATTTGACATTATACTCCTTTTTGTAAATAACAGTGGCTTCCCTACAGTTTACAACATGTGCTCCTTCAAATCAATATTTTTGTATCCTTTGGATAAAAACCTAGTAGTATAATTGCTGGCTCATAGGGTAGTTCTATTTTTAACTTTTTGAGGAACCTCCATTCTGTTTTCCAGCGTGACTGCATTGGTTTGCATTCCCACCAACACTGTAAGAGGGTTCCCCTTTCTCTGAATCCTTGCCAACATCTGTTATTTCCTGTGTTGTTAATTTTAGACTGTCTGACAGGTGTGAGGTGATATCTCATCATAGCTTTGATTTCTATTTTCCTGATGATGAGTGATGTTGACCATCTTCTTATGTGTCCGCTAGTCACCTATATGTCTTCTTTGAAAAAAATGTCTATTCAAGTCTTCTGCCTATTTCTTAACTGGATTTTTATTTTAAGTTTATTTATTTATTTTGAGAGATAGTGAGTGGGGGAAAGGCAGGGAGAGAGAGGGAGAGAGAGAAAGAATCCCAAGCAGGTTGCAATACTGTCAGCACAGAGCCCAATTCAGGGCTTGGACTCACAAACTGTGAGATCATGACCTGAGCCAAAGTCAAGAGTCAACTGCTTAACCAACTGAGCCACCCAGGTGGCCCTGGATTATTTGGTTTTGTGTGTTAAGTTAAAATGTCTTTAGTACCAAAAGCAATCTACACATTTATTTTTTTTATTTTTTTTTATTTATATATGAAATTTATTGTCAAATTGGTTTCCATACAACACCCAGTGCTCATCCCAAAAGGTGCCCTCCTCAATACCCATCACCCACCCTCTCCTCCCTCCCACCCCCCATCAACCCTCAGTTTGCTCTCAGTTCTCAACAGTCTCTTATGCTTTGGCTCTCTCCCACTCTAACCTCTTCTTTTTTTTTTTTTCCTTCCCCTCCCCCATGGGTTCCTGTTAAGTTTCTCAGGATCCACATAAGAGTGACACCATATGGTATCTGTCTTTCTCTGTATGGCTTATTTCACTTAGCATCACACTCTCCAGTTCCATCCATGTTGCTACAAAAGGCCATATTTCATTTTTTCTCATTGCCACGTAGTATTCCATAGTGTATATAAACCACAATTTCTTTATCCATTCATCAGTTGATGGACATTTAGGCTCTTTCCATAATTTGGCTATTGTTGAGAGTGCTGCTATGAACATTGGGGTACAAGTGCCCCTATGCATCAGTACTCCTGTGTCCCTTGGATAAATTCCTAGCAGTGCTATTGCTGGGTCATAGGGTAGGTCTATTTTTAATTTTCTGAGGAACCTCCACACTGCTTTCCAGAGCGGCTGCACCAATTTGCATTCCCACCAACAGTGCAAGAGGGTTCCCGTTTCTCCACATCCTCTCCAGCATCTATAGTCTCCTGATTTGTTCATTTTGGCCACTCTGACTGGCGTGAGGTGATACCTGAGTGTGGTTTTGATTTGTATTTCCCTGATAAGGAGCGACGCTGAACATCTTTTCATGTGCCTGTTGGCCATCCGGATGTCTTCTTTAGAGAAGTGTCTATTCATGTTTTCTGCCCATTTCTTCACTGGGTTATTTGCTTTTCGGGTGTGGAGTTTGGTGAGCTCTTTATAGATTTTGGATACTAGCCCTTTGTCCGATATGTCATTTGCAAATATCTTTTCCCATTCCGTTGGTTGCCTTTTAGTTTTGTTGGTTGTTTCCTTTGCTGTGCAGAAGCTTTTTATATTCATAAGGTCCCAGTAATTCACTTTTGCTTTTAATTCCCTTGCCTTTGGGGATGTGTCGAGTAAGAGATTGCTACGGCTGAGGTCAGAGAGGTCTTTTCCTGCTTTCTCCTCTAAGGTTTTGATGGTTTCCTGTCTCACATTCAGGTCCTTTATCCATTTTGAGTTTATTTTTGTGAATGGTGTGAGAAAGTGGTCTAGTTTCAACCTTCTGCATGTTGCTGTCCAGTTCTCCCAGCACCATTTGTTAAAGAGACTGTCTTTTTTCCATTGGATGTTCTTTCCTGCTTTGTCAAAGATGAGTTGGCCATACGTATGTCGGTCTAGTTCTGGGGTTTCTATTCTATTCCATTGGTCTATGTGTCTGTTTTTGTGCCAATACCATGCTGTCTTGATGATGACAGCTTTGTAGTAGAGGCTAAAGTCTGGGATTGTGATGCCTCCTGCTTTGGTCTTCTTCTTCAAAATTACTTTGGCTATTCAGGGCCTTTTGTGGTTCCATATGAATTTTAGGATTGCTTGTTCTAGTTTCGAGAAGAATGCTGGTGCCATTTTGATTGGGATTGCATTGAATGTGTAGATAGCTTTGGGTAGTATTGACATTTTGACAATATTTATTCTTCCAATCCATGAGCAGGGGATGTCTTTCCATTTCTTTAAATCTTCTTCAATTACCTTCATAAGCTTTCTATAGTTTTCAGCATACAGATCCTTTACATCTTTGGTTAGATTTATTCCTAGGTATTTTATGCTTCTTGGTGCAATTGTGAATGGGATCAGTTTCTTTATTTGTCTCTCTGTTGCTTCATTGTTAGTGTATAAGAATGCAACTGATTTCTGTACATTGATTTTGTATCCTGCAACTTTGCTGAATTCATCGATCAGTTCTAGCACTTTTGGTGGAGTCTGTCGGATTTTCCATGTATAATATCATGTCATCTGCAAAAAGCGAAAGCTTGACTTCATCTTTGCCAATTTGGATGCCTTTGATTTCCTTTTGTTGTCTGATTGCTGATGCTAGAACTTCCAGCACTATGTTAAACAACAGCGGTGAGAGTGGGCATCCCTGTCGTGTTCCTGATCTCAGGGAAAAAGCTCTCAGTTTTTCCCTGTTGAGGATGATGTTAGCTGTGGGCTTTTCATAAATGGCTTTTATGATCTTTAAGTATGTTCCTTCTATCCCGACTTTCTCAAGGGTTTTTATTAAGAAAGGGTGCTGGATTTTGTCAAAGGCCTTTTCTGCATCGATTGACAGGATCATATGGTTTTTCTCTTTTTTTTTGTTAATGTGATGTATCACGTTGATTGATTTGCGAATGTTGAACCAGCCCTGCATCCCAGGGATGAATCCCACTTGATCATGGTGAACAATTCTTTTTATATGCCGTTGAATTCGATTTGCTAGGATCTTATTGAGAATTTTGGCATCCATATTCATCAGGGATATTGGCCTGTAGTTCTCTTTTTTTACTGGGTCTCTGTCTGGTTTAGGAATCAAAGTAATACTGGCTTCATAGAATGAGTCTGGAAGTTTTCCTTCCCTTTCTATTTCTTGGAATAGCTTGAGAAGGATAGGTATTATCTCTGCTTTAAACGTCTGGTAGAACTCCCCTGGGAAGCCATCTGGTCCTGGACTCTTATTTGTTGGGAGATTTTTGATAACCGATTCAGTTTCTTCGCTGGTGATGGGTCTGTTCAAGCTTTCTATTTCCTCCTGATTGAGTTTTGGAAGAGTGTGGGTGTTCAGGAATTTGTCCATTTCTTCCAGGTTTTCCAATTTGTTGCCATATAATTTTTCATAGTATTCCCTGATAATTGTTTGTATCTCTGAGGGATTGGTTGTAATAATTCCATTTTCATTCATGATTTTATCTATTTGGGTCATCTCCCGTTTCTTTTTGAGAAGCCTGGCTAGAGGTTTGTCAATTTTGTTTATTTTTTCAAAAAACCAACTCTTGGTTTCGTTGATCTGCTCTACAGTTTTTTTAGATTCTATATTGTTTATTTCTGCTCTGATCTTTATGATTTCTCTTCTTCTGCTGGGTTTAGGCTGCCTTTGCTGTTCTGCTTCTATTTCCTTTAGGTGTGCTGTTAGATTTTGTATTTGGGATTTTTCTTGTTTCTGGAGATAGGCCTGGATGGCAATGTATTTTCCTCTCAGGACTGCCTTCGCTGCGTCCCAAAGCGTTTGGATTGTTGTATTTTCATTTTCGTTTGTTTCCATATATTTTTTAATTTCTTCTCTAATTGCCTGGTTGACTCACTCATTCGTTAGTAGGGTGTTCTTTAACCTCCATGCTTTGGGAGGTTTTCCAGACTTTTTCCTGTGGTTGATTTCAAGCTTCATAGCATTGTGGTCTGAAAGTATGCATGGTATGATTTCAATTCTTGTAAACTTATGAAGGGCTGTTTTGTGACCCAGTATATGATCTATCTTGGAGAATGTTCCATGTGCACTCGAGAAGAAAGTATATTCTGTTGCTTTGGGATGCAGAGTTCTAAATATCTGTCAAGTCCATCTGATCCAATGTCTCATTCAGGGCCCTTGTTTCTTTATTGACCGTGTGTCTAGATGATCTATCCATTTCTGTAAGTGGGGTGTTAAAGTCCCCTGCAATTACCACATTCTTATCAATAAGGTTGCTTATGTTTATGAGTAATTGTTTTATATATTTGGGGGCTCCGGTATTCGGCGCATAGACATTTATAATTGTTAGCTCTTCCTGATGGATAGACCCTGTCACTATTATATAATGTCCTTCTTCATCTCTTGTTACAGCCTTTAATTTAAAGTCTAGTTTGTCTGATATAAGTATGGCTACTCCAGCTTTCTTTTGGCTTCCAGTAGCATGATAAATAGTTCTCCATCCTCTCACTCTCAATCTAAAGGTGTCCTCAGGTCTAAAAGGAGTCTCTTGTAGACAGCAAATAGATGGGTCTTGTTTTTTTATCCATTCTGATACCCTATGTCTTTTGGTTGGCACATTTAATCCATTTACATTCAGTGTTATTATAGAAAGATATGGGTTTAGAGTCATTGTGATGTCTGTATGTTTTATGCTTGTAGTGATGTCTCTGGTACTTTGTCTCACAGGGTCCCCCTTAGGATCTCTTGTAGGGCTGGTTTAGTGGTGACAAATTCCTTCAGTTTTTGTTTGTTTGGGAAGACCTTTATCTCTCCTTCTATTCTAAATGACAGACTTGCTGGATAAAGGATTCTCGGCTGCATATTTTTTCTGTCTAGCACACTGAAAATCTCGTGCCAATTCTTTCTGGCCTGCCAAGTTTCAAAAGAGAGATCAGTCACGAGTCTTATAGGTCTCCCTTTATATGTGAGGGCACGTTTACCCCTTGCTGCTTTCAGAATTTTCTCTTTATCCTTGTATTTTGCCAGTTTCACTATGATATGTCGTGCAGAAGATCGATTCAAGTTACATCTGAAGGGAGTTCTCTGTTCCTCTTGGATTTCAATGCCTTTTTCCTTCCCCACTTCAGGGAAGTTCTCAGCTATTATTTCTTCAAGTACCCCTTCAGCACCTTTCCCTCTCTCTTCCTCCTCTGGGATACCAAT
>NW_024412396.1:25057144-25091553 GCF_014898765.1 Herpailurus yagouaroundi | reverse complement strand
GGTGTATAACTGGAGTTGGTGGGCGGAGCCGCAGTCAGACCTGATGTCTGCCCCCAGCCCACCACTGTGTCCACAGTCAGACTGGTGCGTGCCTTCTCTTCCCCTCTCCTAGGGGTGGGATTCACTGTGGGGTGGAGTGGCCTGTCTGGGATACTTGCACACTGCCAGGCTTGTGATGCTGGGGATCTGGAGTCTTAGCTGGGGTGGGTAGGCAAGGTGCACAGGGGCAGGAGGGGCAGGCTTAGCTTGCTTCTCCTTAGGTGATCCACTTCAGGAGGGGCCCTGTGGCAGCAGAAGGGAGTCAGATCAGCTGCCGGAGGTTTGGCTCCGCAGAAGCGCAGAGTTGGGTGTTTGCATGGAGCGAGCAAGTTCCCTTGCAGGAACTGGTTCTCTTTGGGATTTTGGCTGGGGGATGGGCGGGGGAGATGGCGCTGGCGAGCGCCTTTGTTCCCCACCAAACTGAGCTCTGTCATCTGGGGGCTCAGCAGCTCTCCTTCCCTTTGTCCTCCAGCCTTCCCGCTTTCTGAGCAGAGCTGTTAACTTATGACCTCCCAGCCGCTAAGTCGCGCTTGCTGTCGAAACACAGTCCGTCAGGCCCCTCCGCTTTTTGCAAGCCAGACTCGGGGGCTCTGCTTGGCCGGCGAGCCGCCCCTCCGCCCCGGCTCCCTCCCGCCAGTCCGTGGAGCGCGCACTGCCTCGCCGCCCTTCCTACCCTCTTCCGTGGGCCTCTCGTCTGCGCTTGGTTCCGGCGACTCCGTTCTGCAAATCCTCTGGTGGTTTCCTGGGTTATTTAGGCAGGTGTAGGTGGAATCTAAGTGATCAGCAGGACGCGCGGTGAGCCCAGCGTCCTCCTACGCCGCCATCTTCCCTCCTCTCCGCAATCTACACATTTAATGTAATTCCTATGAAAATACCACCAGCATTTTTTCACAGAGCTAGAACAAACAATCCCAAAATTTGTATGGAGTCACAAGAGACCCTGAATAACCAAAGCAATGTTGAAAAAGGAAAGTAAAGCTGGAGGCATCACGATTCTGGGCTTCAACCTATATCACAAAGCTATAATCTTTAAGACAGTATGGTACTGGCACAAAAACAGACACATAGATCAATGGAACAGAAGAGAAAACCCAGAAATGGACCCACAATTATATGGCAACTAATCTTTAACAAAGTAGGAAAGAATATCTAATAGAAAAATATCTGGTCAACAAACAGTGTTGGGAAAACTGGTCAGCAACATTCAGAAGAATGAAACTGGACCACTTTCTTACATCATACACAAAAAAATAAATTCAAAATGGATAAAAGATCTAAATGTGAGACAGGGAACCATCAAAATTCTAGAGGAGAACATAGGCAGTAACCTCTTTAAATTGACCACCACAATTTTTTTCACTAGACATTTCTCTAGAGAGAAGGAAAACAAAAGCAAACATGCACTATTGGGACTTCATCAAGATAAAAACTTTCTGCACAGGGAAAGAAACAATCAACACAACTAAATGGCAATGGGAGAAGATATTTGCAAATAATATATCTGATAAAGGTTTAGTATCCAAAATCTATAAAGGACATTTCATTTTAATTATTTGTTAGAGTTACTATCTCTCTGCTCACATTACCCATTTTCTGGTACATTGTGTAGTCTTTCAATTAGAGCCCATTTGTTACATTCACAAATGTTTCTCCAGTGGTGTAGCTTTTTCGTATCTGTCCATACTCTTCCCTGAATGTAGCATCCCTAATCTGTTTCTTTGAATCTCTGATATCTCTTGACTGTCTTCTCCCTGCCACCTATTAAGTGAGATAAAAAACCCACAGGAGGCAAAAGTTGGAGGAATTCCCTTCCTCCAGCTCAGATAAGGCTCTACCAAAGCCTTTTCCACAGGTCAAAAGTTTTTTGTTAAGGAGAAGCCTCAAGGGTATTTAACAGTGATTTCTCCATCACTCTGTGATGGGATCTTTCTTGAATCTTCCTCATGAGTACCTGGTGAGGTTCTTGGAAAGAAAATCTACAACAGGGCTGGGGTCACCCCAAAACTGAAGTCAACAGGAGTTTCTCACCCTCATTCTCATCAACATGCAGTCTCCAGCAAGTCATTAAAATTACCATTTAAGTGCTAACAGAAGTTTATGATACCAGTGGCTTTTGTTCCATGTAAACAGATCCTGAAGGTGATTTTCTAGATGTGCCTGTCTTTCCAGATTCTGGGATGGTAGTTTTATCTGAAAACCAAGTTCTCTTCTGCTTCAAAAAATCTATATTGCTTTTCAGTTGTCCAGCTTTCTGTTTTAAGAATGGGAATGATGACTTTCAAGCTGTTTACATGTCAGAACGGAGAACAAAATTTGTAAAATTTTATAATTAAATAATATTTATCAAAATACTAAGTAGTTCTTCAGTGGTAGACTTTATGGATTTTTATAGTTTGTTACTTACACATTTTAATATATTTCCAACTTTCTTCACTGAGCATCTAAAAGCATTACCAATAATGGGACACATATTACCAATTTGTCAAAATAATTTGATATGGAAGTATCTCTGAGAAAGTGTATTTAGAGGAAATTAACACATAAAAAATAACAGTAGGCCTTTAAAAGGCAGGATGTTTAAAATTTTTATTATCTCGTATAAAAATAATGGATTTTACACCTTAATTTCCCTCTAGTTTTTGATAAAAATGACTATTATCCATGTATCTTTAAAATAGTTTCTACCATTTAACACATCATTGCCCAATTAAAATGTTAGTCAGTTTTATGCATAGATTTTGTTTCCGTTTAATTACTTTTTTCCAGAATATAAAAAGTTATTGCATAACTGGTGTCAACGTTATTGCATATCCAACCAACACACATGGGAAAGTATAGAAGTACTGAGCAGAATGCAAAAATCTTATAAACTAACCTATATACATTTTGAAGTGTGACTGCAAAGATTTTCTTCTGATCATTCTTTTCCTTTACCATTGCCTTTGACTATATATATATCTGTAACCATAGCATTTCCATGTGAATATCTGATTCCAGACTTCACCAGCTGTTTGAGAATTCTTTACTAGATTAATGATAGTATTTACTTTCCACTGGTGATAATCTGATCATCATCACTCCCCAGTTACCAATTCTTTACAGGGGTTCTTTTGAACGAAAGTGGGAAAAAAATATAAACAAATAATTAGTTTTTTTCACACTAAATGCCATGAGCAGAGTGAACCTTCCAGGTGTATGTCTTGTCATGTGGCCTATAGTCCAGATTAACAAGCTGCTCAAAGGAGGGTTAGATTTAATATTGTAGAACAGATCATTTCCATGTCTCCAACACATATCCACAATTCTTAAAATAAAGCAATGACCTTAGATAAGTCCAACCAAACATTTTATTCTAAGTCTTAATAAGGCAAATGCAAGAGACTGCTGAGTCAAGCACCATTTTCTTATTCATCATTGCCTCAGCTAATCAGCAATACAAGATTTTGTGAAAGTGAAGATTGTTCAAAGATTTCAACCTTAACAGCAGTTTAACAAGGGTGTTGTTAAAGATATATATGCAACAATAGGCTTCATGGCTTTCATATTTGTCCTGATAATTGCTTTAAGGTAAAAACGTTACCACGTGTTCTTTCATTTAATAAATAGTGATCCTCTAGTAAGTATCATGCAATATACATAAGGGACTTAACACTTGTCAAAACCAATATAACCTCTTCTATCATATTTTATAGTCTTAGTTGAAAAAACATAAAAAAGAAATAAGCAATTAAAATATGGGCTAAGTGCTCTTAAATAAGAGATAAGAGTTCACCTACATATGCCTTTCATTTTATCAAATATCCCTAATGCTAAAGATTACATTGAAAATTCACACAAAACCCTAAGGAAAAATTTATTTTTCATTTTCAAAAGTGAAGACATATGTACTATAGATTACACTGAAATGCAAATATATATCAGCAAGCCAATATAGATTAAAATTATGTGTTATCATTCTATTGTATCTTAATTACATAAAAATGTCTTAAAGTAGCAAGATAAAATAATTACATAAATACATAATTTAGATATATAAACAGTTTTGGGTCAGAATTTTGTTAGCTTAAGGCAAAAACAGGTTATATATTTTGTTATTAGAAAGATAAAACTTACCAATTCTACAGAAACAAAAATGCTCTTTTCTAGGGCTAAACATAATGCATCATATCTTTTTAAAGGGCCAAGTTTTTTTTGCGGCAAACAATGCACTGAATTTTGTATGGTTAATGTTTGAACTCTCTTTAATCTACATTAATAAACTTTGGAAATAAACTTTAAAAATAGGAAATATTTGATCTATTTTGTGCGTACATAGGTAATACACACACACACACACACACACACACACACACACACACACACATTTAAAAATTCGTATGTCTATATGACATAAAAATAGATTGTGATGACCTGATGGAAAGAAGTAAATATTGGACCATAAACTGAGAATGATGGGAATATGTGGTTGTTTGAGGCTTCTCCACAGAAATGAATTTTAAACAGAAATTTGAAGAATGAGGACAAACCTGTCACTGTGATAAATGATGTAACATATTAAAGGACTTCAAACATTTCTGGAAACAAAAAAATGAAAGCAAATGGGAGAGTGGTAGGAGATGAGGTTAGAAAAGTCCAAGAACTTCAGATCATGCACAGCAATGTAGAGTACAGCAAGCAGTTTAGAATTTATTCTGAATAATAAAGAATGGAATGGATTTCCTTCTTTTTTTTTTTTCTTTTTTTTTTTTTTTAATTTTTTTTTTCAACGTTTTTATTTATTTGTGGGACAGAGAGAGACAGAGCATGAACGGGGGAGGGGCAGAGAGAGAGGGAGACACAGAATCGGAAACAGGCTCCAGGCTCTGAGCCATCAGCCCAGAGCCTGACGCGGGGCTCGAACCCACGGACCGCGAGATCGTGACCTGGATGAAGTCGGACGCTTAACCGACTGCGCCACCCAGGCGCCCCAAGAATGGAATGGATTTAAACATAAGTATGGCATAATTGTATTCATATATTGTAACAAATGAATGAAGAATGATGACAGTGAGGAGGTGGAGAGACTGATAGATGCAAGGAGAACAAAAATTCTTGGTAAGAGATGTTGGTTGTTTAAAGGTGAATGGTGTCCATGGGGACCGAGAAATTGGTAAGAATTTTTAAATGCATGTGAGGAAACTCATTTGTTTTTTGCCTTAATAACTAGATAGGATATACTTCCATTAATTGTGTTACGGAATCTTGGAGAAAATCTAGGCTTGGAAGTGAGGAAAAAGAATATAAAGAGTTTCAGTCTGGGTATATAAGTTTATAATATATATAATATATATAAGATTAAAATATTTATGAGAGATCAGGGTTCAAGGAGGCAAGTGTACATCAAGTCTGTAGTCTGTGGGAGACATCGAGCCTGAAGATATTAAGTTGAAGGACTTAGCATATATTTATTTAGCGCTTAAATACATGGGAATGGATGGTAGTGCCTAGAAAAAGAGAGTTAAAGTAGAGAAGAGTACTCACAAGCAAGACTTGATATACTCCATTTAGAGGCTGTAGGGGATTAAAAAGAAGCAGTGAGCTAGAAGGAAAATTAGAATGAAGGGTGTTCCTGAAACTGAGAGAAGAAAATATTTCAAGCACAAAGAAGTGAACAAATGTGTCAAATGTTCCCTAAGCGTTGAATAAGTTGAGACCAAAAGCAGCCATGGGATTTGATAACATGGAGACTTTGTATTCCTCAATGAAAGAAAAAAAAAGAAGTTTTAATAGAGAATAGAATGTGTTGAAGTGGTCATGGAGATTGAAGTTCCTAAGAAGGCATTTGTGCATAACTCCAAAATGTCTTTTGCCCTAAAGTTGACATTAGATGGAAGAGGATAAAGGACCAAGAAAATTTTAAAGTCTTGTAATAACTTTATTACAAGAGTTCTACTTCTTGTACTAACTCTTGTAATGCCTTGATTACACAAGTGTCATCTTCCAATAGTATTTTTAGGGATAGATTGAGTTAAATAGATTATAATCAAGGGGCACCTGGGTGGCTCAGTCAGTTAAGCTTCTGGGTCTTAGTTTCGGCTCAGGCCATGATCTTACAGTTCATGAGTTCAAACCCCACATGGGGCTCTGTGCTGACAGTGCAGAGACTGTGTGGGATTCTCTTTCTCCCTATTTCTCTGCCTCTCTCTCTCTCTTTCTCTCTCTCTCTCTCAAAATAATTAAACTCTTTTAAAAAAGACTATAATTGAAATTCTTACATGACAAAATTGCAAAAATGTTGAATTGCATTATCTCATAGTGGAGTATTTCCATTTCTACATGAACGTCTGTTTGTAAGATTTATTAATTCACCCAACAAGTATTTATTGAACAACTAGTGTGTGTGTGAGCACTGTTCTGGACAAAAGCAAATATACCACCAAAGAAACAAGCCAGATATCCTTTCCACCCTCAAAAAGTTATATGCTTTAATGTGTATATAGGCCTGAAGGGAGTGAGGTATGTGGTTATACTCAGTCTACTTTCCTAAATCACTAACACTCGTAAATCCTTCAGTATTATAAAAACGATATAAATCTGCAACGATAAAGAGCTTATGAATGCTGTGCAATTGAGAGATCAAGGAGACAGAATATTTAAGCAATTAATAAAAATGATCAATAGAGCAGTATAAACATGGAATATACAATAAATAAAATACTTAAAAATAGGCCAAATGCCAAGTAGTAAACAAAGAATAATGAAAAATGAAAAAAGAGAATAATGTGTGGATGAGAAGTCCCACAGAGAAAACTATTTGAATTAGGTGTTTAGAAAGCAATGTTTAAAACATTCTTTTTATCTACCGAATTAGAATATTACAATTTTATTTGCTATTGACCAAATTGGAATTTTACAAGTAGTTGAAAGCAAGCAATAATAATGACAACACATAACACTTACAAACATTTGTAAAAATGTTATATCTGTGCCCAATGGGAAGGGGGAACTTCCATCACTTCTCAGTAACATATGTAAAAAAGAATGAGAAGCAGATGTTAAGCCCAAGTTTATTAGCGTTGACTTGTGATTACCCACAGAGCAAGTGCAACTGAAAGATGTTCTGATTAAGGTCTACAGAATAGATAAGAATGCCATACATAGGTTGGTGTTGGTTCTGCAACTCATAACTCAAATTTGGAAACAAGTTTTCAAAAATAATTTTTGAAAGATCTGGGCATATTTTGTGTACGACTGCTCTCCAGTTCTCAACAGTTGTAAGCATCCCTGTGTTCATATAGTAATTGGATGTCTTGCTGGAATACACAAGGGGTTCAGTTTTTTCTACAATATGTCATAGATGTTTTAAAATCAGGACTTACAATTGCTGTTAAATGCCAATAAAGAGCTTAAAATATTTTACCTGAACAAGACAAAATGACCTAAAATAAACAACCAATGTAACAAAATTCGAATAAAATTTTTAAAAAGGCAAACAAGGAAGCCATAAAAGTTAAAAATCCTTGAGTAATTAATTGCAAGGCAACAGACATTGTGATGAGACAGCTTATTTAAAGTATGACTTTATGTCTAATGTGCCAGGGACACTCCTGGCTTATGTGTGTTGCTAGTGCATAAGAATAATAGTACCCCCATACACTGGCAAACTGTCACAGCTTAGATAACAAACTATATCACAATCAATATCTAATCTTTATCAGATAGGTACTGCTATAATCATTTTTTTTTACTAGAAGTAACTGAAGCTTAGAGAAAACTTAGGCAATGTCCACACAAAAGGTAAAGCTAGCTTCAAACCTCTGTAGAAATAAATCTTCCCTGAGTTTCTCAATGCTTCTGTAAAAAGCCCTGGCCTACTGAGACACTGGGATGTATATGAATACAAAATGTTGGCCTACACTTCCTCTAGAAGTATTTTATTGTTTACACACTATGAGGATTAGATCTGTAGCCATTTGTTTAGTTAATTATGCTGATAAAAAATGTAGTAAAACTTCTATTATCTCCACAAGAAGGCCAAATGGTCACAGCCTAGGCTAGACCATTAAATTAAGCTTTTAAGGGACCACAAATATGGGTCCTCCATTTCCTTACATGTTTACATTTCAAGGAAGAATGAGGTCCATGACCTTAGAAACATCACTACGTCATAAAAATTAGAGACAATGGAGCTTCTCAGGACCTTGGAAAGATGTATTTATATTCCAGAAGGTTAGGGTGGAAACCAAGGATCCTTCCCACCCTATCTCCAAAGACTTAAGGGGAGGAGGAAGCAAGGGTTTCTCTCCCCTGTACATTATATGTAAATAGAGAAAATCCAATTTTCTCCATCTTTCACCTGGAGTAACTCTCACTCATGTAGGGAATTATTTCATCTGGCTGTTATTATTTCACCCTAGTAGTAAGGATCAAAACAAGGGAAACCACCACAATTATTATTACTTATACAATTATAATATCTAATATGTCTCTTATCCAGAATACCTCATGTGCACATTCAGGATAAAATTAATAAAAATTAATTTTAAAAACTCAACAAATCCAAGCAGTGCAATTTGAGAATCTGTCAAACCACATTTTTTTTACAAAACTCTAAAAATGTCATAAACCGACAATAAAAGAATTTGTGTAGAAATTTACAAAAAAGTAAGAGAAATTAATTGAACAAAACACATGAACAAGAAATAGATGTTGGTATAAGAGACTTTGTAAAGGAATAATCTATTTTAAATTGGCAAATGTTTTCATTAGTATCTTTGTATTAAGTAACATGTTTTAAAATATCAACTAGACACCCATATGTTAGATATTTTGTAATAGATTTATGCATTAAGCCATGGAGAAAAATTAAAGGCAACTGGATTAAATAGTCGTTAAATAGGAAGGATTAAGTTTAGGAAGGAAAAAATAAATTGTAGACCTAAAATATGTTAAACTTTGTAGCAGTAAAAAAATAATATATATTAGAAAAATAAAGATATGTTAACATTTTACATTTTACATGTAAATGTAATAGTAATATTAAATATTATCTATGCAAAATAATATAAAAACATTTTAATAGATAAAAAATAATAAACTTCTGTTTATGGTAAATTGGAAAGTGGTAAATTGTACTAATCATGTAATATGTGAATTAAAATAACAATGGAATAATATTATTGAGTATTGCATAGCAAAAGAAAATGATAGAATTAAATTTTTCAAAACTCACAGTAAAATTAGTAGATTGATGTAGGGAATAAGTTTAAGAATTCTCTGTGCTTACACCAATGGGTTAACAAGGCATAAAGAAGTACAAAGCCATAGGATGCTCACACCCAAGTTTGGGTAAACAAGATTAGGGGAATGAGGATAGAGAAGGGGGGCTTAGGCCCCCAGAATAAAGTAGGGAGGTGCAAAGGCACCCAGAACAGGGAGGGGAAAAGGCCCCAATATAGAACATAGATATACAAAATAAACAATATTAGGTATTCAGGGCAGAAGTGCCCCCTCCCCCCAATTTAATGCTATAGCAGAAATCTGCTTTCACAGGAAGGAAGAACCAAGTTAGGTGAACAGGTAAATTGGGCTATGGACCACTGCTCTGTGCTGCAGGGCGAAGTTACATCTCCAGAGTGGAGATGATTAACAAAAGAAAGGTGCCTTGTTAACTCTGAGGTCACGTGTCCTACCTGTCTCATCCCCTAAGCTAGCTAAGATAAACAGAGGTGCGGTCTCATGTCTGCTGTAAACAACCTTCCTCCCAACTGCCCGGCACCTGGATTTTGTTTTGTATTAACCCAAACCCCAACCCCAAATATCTTCAAGACTCCCTTTACCTCATGTCCTCAAGTTAATGTTTGCAGATTCATTGTCTCTGTGTGAACGTCCATTGCCATGTTTGTAAGCTTTCTGATCATAATAAAAACGAGGCAAGGACCCTTATTCGGGGCTCTTGTCTTTTCCCAGATATCAGCCATCTCTCGCTTTTCATCCTGCATCCCACTCTTTTGCTGGCCAAAAGAGAACTTTAGACATAGAATCTATGACACATTACTTGGTATATACAAAAGTATGATCAGAATATTCTTTTTAAGAACAAAAGATAATATTTTAAGCTGACTAAAATATTCATAAAATTTAAACTAGCAATTTCATTTTTGTTACTCTAACAGAACAATAGATATAAAATATTAAAACGAATTCAAAATTATGTGACATATATTACTCAAGCGTGCTTGATACTTATTGATGTTAACTTTCTGATCTAACACATGGCCATTTTTTATAGCTTTTACATGTGCTTTTAAGAAAGGATGTACATTCTCTACATTTCTTCCACATATTAATTTTTTGTCATTTTGATCTTGCAATTTCTGACATACATTAAATTTTTTTAGTATGATTCTTTTTTAAGTCCTCCTTATAGAATTCCTATTCTATGTTTTTCTTCTTCTTTGGAGAATTCTTGTTCTCAATATACATTGTTATATCTATCTATATCTATCTATCTATCTATCTATCTATCTATCATCTATCTATAAGCATTTTAGATGTTCTCATCTAAACACCAAGGAGTCTTGGTGTTCTTTTTTTTTTTTAAGTTTATTTCTTTATCTTGAGAGAGATAGACACAGCACGAGTTGGGGAGGGACAGAGAGAGAGAGAGAGAGAGAGAGAGAGAATCCCAAACAAACTCTGCGCTGCCAGGCAGAGCCCAATGTGAGGCTGGAATACATGAAGCCATGAGATCATGACCTGAGCCGAAACCAAGAGTTAAACACTCAACCAATTAGGCTACCCAGTTGCCCCTACTCCTTGGTATTCTGATATTTCACCCTAGAATGGGTTAATTTTTAATAGTGCTTAATACATAGTACCATTCTTATAATTCAAGTGTGTGTCTTATTCAGTTTTAGGCACTTTCCCTCCATTGTGTCCTTAAGTTTAAACCTTATCTTCATTTCCTTCTCTTTCTGTAAATTCTATTTACTAGATGTTGCCACTTCTAAAACAGCTTAGCCATCCTTAACTTTTCTTCCATGCTTTCTATCGTACTTTTCTTATTTTGAATTATTCCTATCGGCATTACCGTTGAATAGTTTTTTCTTGATCTGTGCCAATTTTGTTACTGAGCTGTTACTGTTGTCGCTATTCAATTAAAGTAAATGTGAATCATGAGACAGACCTGATGAAGCCCCTGGAAGCAGTTGTGAGATCCCTATAATCCAACTCAGGAGAAAGACAATGGAGAATTCCCCAGGATAACAGCAGAAAAAATTCCCAGAATGAAAAATGTGCAATAAAGCTGAAAGAAAGTAATTCAGATAAAAAAAAATTGATATTTCAAATGGAAATGTTTCCAAAGGGGGAAAAGAAGATCCACTGTCATATGGGCTGAATTGCGACACCTCCCTCTCTAAAAATATTACATTAAAGTCCTAACCCCCAATACCTCAGAATATGACCTTATTTGGAAAGAGAGTTGTCTCGGTCATAATTAGTTAGGATGAGGTTATACAGTGTAGGATGGGCCCTTAATCCAATATGCCAGATGTCATTATAAGAACAGGGGTAGAAACACAGGAACATAGACACACCACAGGAGGTTGGGGAAGAAGGGCAGAAGGAGGTCAGAAGGGAAAGCCATGCGAGGAAGGAGGTAGAGATTGAACCAAACTGATAAACCAAAGATTGCCAGCCAAACACCGAAAGCCAGGAAGAGGCAAGGAAGATTCTCCCCTACAGGTTTCAGAGGGGGCATGGCCCTGCTGACACCTTGATTTTGGACTTCTAGACACCGGAATTGTAAGAGAAGAAATCTGTGTCTTAAGCCATTCACTTTGTGATAAGTTGTTATGGCAGCTTTAGGAAACTAATACATCCATCAATTACATAACTGGAATAAACCAAGTAGAAAAATTATTTTAAGATGATATTGAAAGTTATTTTTTAAAAAAGTTAGTAGTGACTGCAAAGAAAATTGAATAAATTATAAAATAAGTCAATTATTAGCTAAACCAACAAGAAAGTAATAATTATATCACATCACACTAAAATGTTTACCTATGAAAAATACTTGAATAGGCATAATAACATAAGCTTTCAATACTGATTTCACAAAAACAATATAATCACAGTAGGATGAGGGGAAAATAAAAGCCAAAAGAATAACACTGCCAAAGATCTAAATACTCAACTACCATAATAGGAATTCAAGAGTATGGATGTCACTGTGTGTGTGTGTGTGTGTGTGTGTGTGTGTGTGTGTGCACGTATACATACACACACCACACCACATCTTCTCTATTCATTCATCTATGGATGGATACTGGGGTTGCTTCCATATCTTGGCTATTGTAAATAATACTGCAATGAATATTGGTGTTTTCATATTCTTTGGGTAAATACCCAGTTTTGGAATTACTAGATCACATGGTATTTCTAATTTTAATTTTTTGAGGTATTTAATTTTCAAGTTATGTTTTTATCTCACTTCTGATTTCTTCATTGACCCATTGGTTGTTTTGGTTTATGCTGTTCAATCTCCACATATTTGTGATTTTGCCAATTTCCTTCTTGTAATTAATTCTAGCCTCAAGCCACTGTGATTGGAAAAGATGCCTGATAAAATTTCAGTTTTCTTAAATTTATTGAGACTTTTTTGTGGCCTAACATATGCTCTAGACTAGAGAATGCTCCATGTTGCATTGCTGCACTTGTGACGAATGTGTGTTCTGCTTCTTTGGCATAGGGATGTTTTGTATATATCTTTTAAGTCCATCTGTTTTAATGTGTCATTTAAAGCTGACATTTCTTTATTGATTTGCCTTCCCCAGACTCTGTCCCCTGACAGTACCTCCATAGCTTCTATATCTGGCACACCTAAAGTCTGCCCCTCAGGCTACGGCTCCAGGACAAGTGAACAGGCCTTTTTCATAGAAGGACTGGTGGTGGATTTCAGTCTGCTTTCTGTGTAGTGCTCTGGAAATGCTGGCCTGCCAAGAACTGTCTCTCCAGTTGTTCCAGTGCTGTGGGATTCAAGAACAAAATCTCCCCTGGCTACCAGCGCCAAGTGAACAAGGAGCCCCCCTGTTCCCATTCACATCCCACCCTTATTGGCGTGATAGCTCTAGGCGCTGGGTCATCTATTCCTGATAGGCTCAATTTAATTGTATGAGGGGTGGCCTAAGGCCATACTTAGGTCTTTTGTCAAATTCCTGAGGGAAACCTGAGGGGGAATAAGTGAGGTTGGTTTCATTCTTAAGAGGAACCTTATGCCTGAGGGGGTTTGCTGTGGTCAGACACTCCCAGCATTGTTCCCAAATATGTGTTTTTTCCCCACCCAGGGACCTCAGGTCCTCATCTTTCCCTTTTTGCCTACTGAATCCTATCTTTTCCTATCATAGTATCACATAAATGAATCACACTTAGAGCCTTATTCTTTGGAGTAAAATAATTTTTTTTTAATTTTCTTGTAATGTACACCAAAGTCATTTTTTTAATTATTCAAAGGCTGTACCAAATACCTTAAAAATACATATAGAAACCACTATTATCTTTATAGCTAGCAATGATTAATATTTTTATATATACTAATTTCTTTGAACAAAAAGATATGTAACAAGAATCATGTTGTATTTTTGCCCTTCTGTCAAAGCTTTTTCAGTCTAATAAGTCAGATTTAAATTCAGCTCAAGTTCTTAGACTATGTGCTTGCCACCCAGGGAATGGTACCCCTAGGGATTCTGCAGACACACTGAGAGATTGATATACTGATAAAGTGCTCTGAGGATCTCAGAAAACTTTCTTACATGGAAATAAAAAGAAAAGGATAAACAAATTATACACTTTGGAAAAAAAAAAACAACACTGAGAATGAATTTATGTCTAAACACATAAAAATACCCGATTACCTAGCATTCTTTTGAATCACCTTTTGAAGATTTGAAAAATAACTCCACACAATCTGAAAACTCAGGAATCCCTTGTTTTTGTTTTTGTTTTTGTTTAATAATTACCATTTCATTTACTTTAACACTTGGAAAGCTTGCTGCTCATGATCGAAACTGGTCTTAACATTGACACAGCATTTGAGGAAAAAAAAATGTTTCAGAAACTGAATATATTTTCAATGATTTCATTTTAAGATTATATCTATCAGAGAAAAACAAGAGTTTATTCAGTTTCTTAATAAATTAGCTTTCTATAGATTTATAAGTAATGATGATGAACTGGATTTACATATTTAAGAGTATTACCATCTAAATATTTTAGCTCATATTTTCAATATATTCAGGTGACACATTTGTTTCCAGGGTAAGACACACACATTCTACACTCCTCATGATACGTTTTATCAATTATTAATACTTTTTGCTACAAAGAAAACTATACTTCCTCATTATGCATAATAAACATGGTGGGCCACAATTAACAATGAGACGTTCTCCAATTTAAATTGAAAAGCAGCAAATAATTTTATAAGCTACCTCTTTTAGGGAAATTCTGGCTAACACAAATCATGTTAAATCTATATTTTTAGATTAGAGGGGCCTATTACAGCTCTCTGCCACTGCCATATTTTATCTTATCATATTTTTTTTAAAAGCATCACCAAAAAATCCAGATACTTACATGTGCCTCTAACTCTTGCACATTTATCTGAAAGGCAGTGCAAAGTACAAAGTGACCACTTTAAATGAGCCACTTGGGAAAGCAAGAGGGACTAACTCCAAATAATGAGAGGTCAAATTCTGTCAAGGAAATGTGTCTTTCTTATGTTTTTAAAACTCTCTTTTGAGAAAAGCCTGTTAGATTGGGGAGCAAGTTAAGTGACATGTCAGATGCAAAATGAGAGAGCTTCTGTCAGAGGCACAGTGGTGAACTGTAACTTCAACTAACTCCAGGTATAAGAGGGAATGCATTGCAACCTGTAACCTGTACCTTGACAAGATGCAACATTTTGAAAAACCTAAAAGGCCCAGTGCAGCATTTATATCGGTGAGAAATGGTGAACTTTTGGAAAACTCCATTTTCTGATTACTGTGGGAATTCCAATGAAATGTCTGTTAATTCTCAAAGTTTTTGTTTACTAGATTATTTTTTATTTAAAAAAAAATCAAAACTGAAACTCATATTCACCCATATTAACTGGTTAATTAGTCTCCAGTTAGGATAATCTCATTTTCCTTTTTCAATATAACTTATTGTCAAATTGGTTTCCATACAACATCAGGTGCTCATCCCAACAAGTGCCCTCCTCCCTGCCCATCACTCTTTCTCCTCTCCCCCCCCCCCCCATCTACCCTTAGTTTGTTCTCAGTCCTTAACAGTCTCTTATGGTTTGCCTCCCTCCCACTCTGGAACGTTGTTTTTTGTTTTTTTTTTTTTTCCTTCCCCTCCCCTCCCCACCCCCTGGTCTTCTGTTAAGTTTCTCAAGATCCACATATGAGTGAAAACATACAGTATCTGTCTTTCTCTGTCTGACTTACTTCACTTAGCGTAACACCCCCCAGTTCCATCCACATTGCTGCAAATGGTTTCAGGTGTACAACAGAGTGATGTAATTTTAAGACTGAAATCCACACTGCAGCCAGCTTTGCCCTTTTCTCCTCTTTTTGAACATTTATGTATGCAACATGCCTATGGGCTACATTTAGGATGACATTCACCGTGGATAGATTTTCAATATTATTTTGCTCTTTAGCCAGTTGTTTTATTGATATTGATATTAACCAGGTTTCATCAAAACATAAATGCCTTTAGCAAGAGACAATTGGCAAATAACCGAGCTGCGATTGTTTGTACTCTCAAGAACAACCCTTATTTAATAAAGGTTATCTATCGATCACACACACAAAAAATGGGAAAGTGCTGGTTGATCCTAGTTCTTTTCTTGCTATGAAATGCAGATCATGAATGGCCCAAATATTCAGGCCTCACCAACCTGTGAATAAACATAAAGTCATATTTCCATTTATAACAGCTTGTTCTCCTCTCATAATAGCGGCATTTCAAACTTCTCAGCAAAACTGGATGCTCTCTCATTATTCCTGGGAGTCGACCAAGGAAAGTGTCACTTATTTTTATAGTGTAGTAAGTCCCCGGTGGCTGGAACTCACGGTCTCCCTTTGCCCATCTCTCCCTTCCCCATTGCCCATTGGCCCTTCCATCACTCTAAGTGAATTGCCAATTTCCACCTGCCAATGGAGTTTCTTTGGACATACGTTGTGGGTCCATAGTGTAAAGGTGAACACTGGACTCTGAATCCATATGTAAGTAACATCCTTGCCAGAGAGGTTTCTCGTGATACCTCAAAACTTCCCAGTCTGTGATGCAAAAGCAATGCCAGTTTCTGAGCAGAGAAAGAGAAGACGGCTCTCTCTTCAGCTTGGAGTTAAATTGTTTATATGTATTACAACCCACAATATTTCGACCCCAAATCTCAGAAATTGCTCATGAAAAGTGAGTTTTTCTGCCTCCTGTCTTGGCTTCTCATCTTCCACAAGTAACTCTCCGAGTAAAACTCAACAATAAAAACCACTCATGAATAAAAATCAGGAACCAAAACCACCCACTCACTACAAAAATAAAGTCTCCATTCAACACACACAAAAATGCATTTCTCCTACTTTCTCACTCTACTCCACTACAAATAAAGCAAACATTCTGAGACATATAACTCCAGCACACCTACCCCTTCTTCTGGTATCCATATTAATTTCTGGTTAACTGTATCCCTAACAAGTGACTAACTCCAAAGTCTATTCAGGTAATTTGCCTTAAATGAGGACTGTGCCGTCCCAGATACAAATTGATGTATCCTCTCTAGGGACAAAAGAAAAAACAACTCTAAAATGCTTATTTTGTCTACCTGTATATCAAAAATAATAGGCTACAGCGTCATCCAATGCCCCCATTGCAGGTGGAATTCAAATCATTTGGTCAAATGAAACAGTTTCATTGGATATAGCTACACCTTAACTCAAGAAGTCTGCCAAACACATGTTTACCATGATTTAATAAAACACTAGTTCAAATCATTCATTGTAAATTATTGTATTGGAATACAATATATCTAACAACTTGATTATTTTCAGGAGGATTGTACTAAAAATATAAAATAGCATTCATCAAATATTTAAGCACATGTCAAACACTGTGCTAATGGCTTCACCATATTATGAAAAATATATGAAAATTCTGAGCATAATGGAAATGATGATTTGCAGAACATGAAATTCAGAAGGTATGAGAAATTGAACCCTGTCAGCACACCAGAAGTAGGAACAAGGGACATAGCGTAGCCACAGAAACCAGCAGAAAAACAGCATGAATGTCAGCTTGTGATTACCGTTTCTAACTCAATTGTGTCATCAATGATAATGCCAAGCCTAATATATGCTACAAAACTTTTGTGACTGTTTCCATTTAATAAAGTCCAGGGCACCTCTTTTCCTTCAAGTGCCCTCTCACAGCGCTTCACCTTGAAATACTGCTTTCAGTTTGTCCCACAGCTCGCTGATTTCTGTTCTTATTTAAGTCTTGTTTCTCTGTGAGTTTCACGTTAGATTGGTTATGCTGCTGTTTCCAACTTCCCTAGCTTTTCTTCTACAATGTCTAATTTCCCACTAATTGTATGCAGTATATATTTTATCTCACCCATAGTAGTTTTTATCTTTAGAAATTCAGTTTAATCTTCCATTTCTCTACTTAACATGTTCAATTACTCCTCAACCTTCCTGAACATATAAAATATAGTCATACTGTTTTAAAGACCTTTTCTTCTAATGCTATCATTGTTATGATTTTGGCAGACAGTTCTCCATGTGAGGATTATAATTTTTTGCTTTGTTTTTTGCATGCCTGTAACTTTTCATTGCATGATGGACACGGTAAATTTTGCTTTATTGGGCACTGGACATTTTTGTATACCTCTGAATATTTTTGAGATTTATTCTGGGATATAGTTAAGTTATTTGGAAACAATATAATCATTGGGGACCTAGTTTTTAAACTTTTTTTGGATGGGACCATGGCAGCATATATTTGAGATATCGTTTTTTCCTACTTCTAAGCACTCTATAGTAGGCCCAATGAATTATGAAATTACCCAACCTGACTTGTGAAGAAAAGCACTATTTTTGGGCACAAGTGAACTCTGAAGATCATTCTTTTTATTGATTATTGGCAATTATTCCCCAGCTTTGGGTGGTTTCCTCACATGCACACACTGATCTGTGCTCAAATACTCATGGGGTATTGGCATCTCTGGATTTCTCTGTGTGTGCAACTGTCCTTTTTGGTACTCTGCCCCGCCAATTCTAGCCATCTTGGCCTTCCCCAGATCCCAGGTCTATCTCTTATACTCAAGGAGACAAGCAACCTCCATCTTACTTACTTTTGCTGTGCCAACATCTGCTCTCTCTCTTTAGGCAGCAAACTAGAGCAATTAAAATGGCTAAAGGGCTGATCCTTACCTGTTTCCCATCTCCAAGAGATTGTGGTTTGTTGTTGCCTATGTTCAATGTCTTGAGAACCATTGTTTCATACATTTTTTTTGTTTGTTTTTTAGATTGTTTTAGACAGTTCTATAGACTGAATGTGCCCCTAAAATTCACATATTTAAGTCCTTAGTGTGCCTATATTGGGACCTGGGTCTCTAAGGAAGTAATTAAGGTTAAATGAGGCCCTGAGAATGGATCCTTGGTCTGACAGGATTCATGTCCTTATAAGAAGAAACATCAGAGCACTCTCTCTCTCCTTCCTTCTGCAGAGGAGAAGGTGCACAGAGGAAGTCAATGTGAGGACACAGTGAAAAGGTGGCTGTCTACAAGTCAGAAAGAGAGCCCCCACCAGAAACCAAATTGTAGACTTCTGGCATCCAGAATTATGAAAAAATAAGTTTCTGTTGCTTAAACCATGCAGATTGAGGTATTTTGTTGTAGCAGCACAAGCAGACTAATACAGGCAGGTAGATAAACTTTGCCCTGTTACCCTCTCTTGACTGAAAGAAGTCACAGTTAAGTAAATCTAATCACATATCCAAGACACAAAATACAGCAGCTATAAAGAGAACATGGAAGTGAAAGCATGGATCCTGTATCAGCAAAATTCAGTAATAGTAACACTAGTAACATTCATCAAGTATTGATTCATGTTTTCAACACAGTGCTAAGTGTTTTAGCTTTCACTATATCATTTGTTTCTCCAAAAATCTATAGAGAAATCAAGAACTTCTATTCAGAATGAGACAAACTCTCCCTAGATATCAAAACTACCCTAAGCAGTAGTGAGGAGGGGGTCTTGAGACTTTTGTGTGCCCTCATCCCCTGCCAAGTTTCTTGGCATCAAAATACTGCCTTGAAACATACAAACTAGTCTCATTAAGCATCTAATTTCACCAACAAATTGCAATTAATAAAACACAGTCAAGAGAAAATGTTAGAACTAAAAATATTTTGAATTAGGAACTCAGCAGATAGAACTAACAGCATTTAACTAAAGCAAAGTACAGTTGATCTTTGAATGACATAAGTTTGAACTGCATGGGTTTCCTTATATGTGGATTTCTTTTCAATAAATACAGTTTTGTATTATAGTGCATTTATACTGTAACTGATGCGTACTGTAAATCTCTTTTCTGTTCCTTACAATTTTCTTAATAGCATTTTTATTTCTTGAGCTTACCTTATTATAAGAATACAGAATATAATACACATAACATATAAAATATGCATTAATCAACTGCTTATATTATCATTATGGCTTCTGGTCAATAGTGGGCTATTAGTTAAGTATTTAAGGTGTCAAAATTTACATGGGAACTTTTCAGTGCATAGAGGTCATCACCATTAGCCCACCAATATTGTTCAAGGGTCAACTGTAGTACATTTAAAAACAAGAAGTCAGAACAAGAGAATATATTGAAATAGCAGTAAAAAAAAAAAGCAAAAAAGAATTAACAGAAAAGCTGTAAGAAATTTGTTGGCTATAATAAAAATTTTATGTACATAGAAGTAGATCAAAAGAAATTTATGAAGAAAATAAATGTTCCAGAAATCATGAAAGACATCAATCCACAGATTCAAGAAGCTCTGGAAGTCTCAAGAAGGATAAATACAAAGAAAACCATTCCAATATGCATCAGAGTATATGCTAAAACCAAAGGCAAACAGAAAATATCAAAGCACCAAGAAAAATCTATGCCCAAACACACCTTACAGATAGCGCTGGCTCTGTTCCAGACCACTGCAATAAAGTGAATGTTACAATAAAGCTCATCATGTGATGTTTTCTTTTTTGGTTTCCCAGTTAATATAAACTTATGTTTATACTATACTGTAGTCTATTAAGTGTGCAATAACAATGTCTGAATAAGCAATGCATATAACTTAATTAAAGATACTTTATTGCTAAAAACAAAAATGCCAACCATCATCTGAGCTTTCAGTGAGCCCTAACCTTTCTGCTCATGGACAGCCGTGCCTCAGAGTTGATAGCTGCTGACTAATCAGTGGTGGTGGTTGCTGAAGGTTGGGGTGACGCTGGCAATTTCTTAAAACAAGACAATAAAGTTTGCCACATCCATTGACTTCCTTTCATAAATGATTTTTCTGTGGCATGTAATGCTGTTTGATAGCATTTCACCCACAATAGAACTTTTTCCAAAATTGGAGTCAATCTACTCAAACCCTGCTGCTGCTGCTTAATCAACTAAGTTTATGTCATATTCTAAATCCTCTGGTCATTTCCACAATCTTCACAGCGTCTTTACCAGTAGATTCCTTCACAAGAAACTAATGTCTTTGTTCATCTATATGAAGCAACACCTCCTCTGTTCAACTTTTATCATCAGATTGCAGCAATTATATCACATCTTTAGGCTCCACTTCTAATTCTAGTTCTCTCACATTTCCACCACATCTGCAGTTACTTCCTCCACTGAAGTCTTAAACCCCTCAAAGTCATCCATGAGGCTTGGAGTTAACTGCTTCTAAACTCCTTTAATGTTCATAATTTGACCTCTTCCAATGAATCATGAATGTTCTTGACAGCATCTAGAATGGTAAATCTTTTCCAGAAGATTTTCAATATTCTTTGCTTAGTTTCATCAGAGGAATCATTTTATATAAAAGCTATAGACTAACATGTTTCATAAATAATCTGACTTGAAATCAAAATGATTCCTTGATCCATGGGCTACAAAATGGATGCTGTGTTAGTAGTTATGAAAACAACATTAATAATCTCATTGTGTATCTTCAGTGAGCTCTTAGGTAACCAGGTACATTGTCAATGAGCAGCATATGTTGAAAGGAATCTTTTTTCTGAGCAGTAGGTCTCAACAGTGGGCTTAAAACATTCTGCAAAATTAGACTGAAAATTTGTTTAGTGTAGTCACCTTTCTTAATTAGCTAGATCTTTTAAATAATTTGCTGCTGCTTCTACATAAACATGTGCTACTTTGCCTTGTGCTGTAATGTTATAGAGACAGCCTCTTAAACTTCATGAACCAACCTTTGCTAGATTCAAATTTGTCTTCTGCATCTTCCTCACTGCTCTCAGCCTTCATAGAATTCAGGAGAGTTGGTGCCTTGGTGTACCTGAGCGGCTCAGTCAGTTGAGTGTCCTACTCTTGAGTTTTGCTCAGATGATGATCCCAGGGTCATGGGATCAAGCCCCATGTTGGGCTCTGTGCTGAGCATGGAGTCTGTTTAAGATTCTCTCTTTTTCTCACTCTGTCCCTCTCCCTGTCTTTCTCTAAAATAGAGAGAGAGAGAGAGTTGAGGCCTTGCTCTGGATTAGGCTCTGACTTAATGTTGTGGCTCGTTTGATCTTCTATTCAGACGCAGTAACTTTATATCAGCAACAAGGCTGTTTCACTTTTTTATCATGTGTGTGTTTACTGGAACTTTTAATTTCCCTCAAGAATTTTTCCTTTGCATTCACAGCTTGGCTAACCGTTTGGCACAAGAGGGCTAGCTGTTTACCTATCTTGGCTTTTGACATGCCTTCCTCACTAAGCTTAATCATTTCTAGCTTTTGATTGCAAGTGACAGATTTGCAAGTCTATTTCACTTAAACACTTACAGGCTATTGTAGGATTATTAATTGGCCTCATTTCAATATTGTTGTTTCTCAGGCAATAGGGATGCCTGAGGAGACAGAGAGAGATGGAGAGAGGGCAGGTCAGTGGAGCTGTTAGAACACACACATTAATGATTAAGTTCACCATCTTAATGGTGGTATCCCAAACAATTACAATGCAATGATCATTGATCATAGATCACCATAACAAATATAATAATAATAATGAAAGAGTTAGAATACTGTGAGAATTACCAAAACACTACAGAGACATGCAGTGAGAAAATGTTGTTGGAAAAGTAATTCTTATAGACTTGTTTAACACAGGATTGCCACAAACCTTTTATATGTAAAAAATGCAATATCTGTGAAGTGGAATAAAGTGAAGCACAAAGAATGAAGAATGTCTGTATTATCGTCAAAGAAACAATAAGTTCAAATATAAAACACCTCATAGAAATTTCTTAATAGAAATATGACAGCCAAACGATATGGAATGGCACTTTATAATACAGAAAGAAAATAATTGCCAATCTAAAAAGTGCATGATCAGTGAAATAATCATTAAAACTATAGGTGAATTAATACATTTATGACTAACTAAATAAAAGCAAAGATTTTTTTTGTCAGAAAACTTCCACTAGAAGCTAACAAACAGACAAACAAAAACCCACTTAAGTGAATTCTGCAGGAAGGAAGAAATGGTCCAGAAGGAAAAAAAGGGAATGAAGGAAGGAATGAAAAGGATAAATAATGTTAAATGAATAGTACAAAACAAAAATCAATAGGCATGTATTGGTCATATAATGTATATACGCAGGACCTCTCCTCCAATATGAATGCCCATGTATCAAACTTCTGTGTCAACATCTCCTTTTTTAAGTCTAATATAAATCTCAAACTTAATATGTGCACAAAAGAAATCATGGTCTTCCCTCCAAAATTATGCCTTCTTCCCTAGTTGTCAATATCTTGGTAAAAGGAAACTCCACCTTTCCAATTATTTAGGTAAAATACCTTGGAGTCAGCCATTACTCCTGTGATTTTTCTTTCACATACATATCCAAACTTTCAACAAATTCTATCGTCATACTATTGTCAGAATCAGATGACACAACTTCCACCTTTACCGTTCAGACGCATCTTCTACTTATCCCAGTAGCATCCTATGTGGTATTTCTGCCTCTCCCTTTCCTCAGCACATAGTCTATTCTCAAAACAACAGCTACAGACATTCTTTTCCAAACTTACATCAGACCTTGTCCCTGCTTAAAACACTCCAGTAAGTTTCCATTGCATTGGGAGAAGTAAAATTTTTTCAATGGTACAGAAAATTCTCCTAAATATACTTATTATCCTATTACCTGTCTGGCTCTCTCTCTTGAGGCATCTCTCTCTTGCCAACTCTGCTCCATTCATAGTGTTCTCTAGACACAATGTTTCCCTGCTTTTTCCTCAAAACTCCAAAATCTACCTTCCTCATCTCTTCCATCTCCTTCAGGTGTCCTGACCACCCTACTTTTAGGATACTAAAGTTTTGTTTTATTTCGTTTAGTTCTTGGGCATACTATTTGTCACCCTGAGAACTTCAGAAATCATGTGTATCAGAGCAAAATATGTTTTTAAATTACTGAACAATAATCTTAGACATTATAAAGGACAATATATTCTTATTTTTGACCTGCTTATGAGTATATTATATGATTAAGTATATCCATCAATATAAAAAGGTAGACAGTAAAATGAACATTTTTTAAAATTTATTTTTAAGTAATCTCTATACCCAATGTGAGACTTGAACCCAAGACCCTGAGATGAAGAGTTGCATGGTCTTCTGACTGAGTCATCCAGGCACCCTGAACATGTTATTTTAAATAAGCCTCACACTAACAGTTATGCTATGCTTTCACAATAAATAGGCAAAAACTTAATGCTTATTAAAACTGTAAATTATTCAATAATTAAGTAGTGACAGGCTTGCTTCTACATGTGGAATTTATCATAAATCTGTGTTTTCTTCCATTGTAAAAAATCTGATTTCCCACTAATGCAGATATGAAAGTTTTTAAATGATAATTATAGAAGGAAATGGTAGTGAGTTACATATTTCCACATTTTTAGTACATATCTTACATGGTATTTTAAGAAAATGGAATATAGAGGTCCCTGGTGCCTCAACTGGTTAAACATCCAACTCTTGATTTCGGCTCAGCTCCTGATCTCATGATTCATGAGTTCGAGCCACGGGTCAGGCTCTGCACTGTGTCAGCATGGAGCCTGTTAGGAAGTCTCTCTCCCTCTCCCTCTGTCCCTACCCCATGTGCTCTCTCTTTATAAATAAATAAATAAATAAATAAATAAATAAATAAATAAATACATAAATTTAAATTAAAAAAATAGAATATAGTGGAAATGTATATAAATACTTCCTTATTTGATAACAAGTATTTTCCATTTGAAATAGTATTTCTTATTGTTTACAAAGAATATCATATTACTAAGAAGGAATTGTTTTTTCTAGAAATAACAGGAAAGTATTACCTGAGTATATACTCAATAGTTAGATAACCAATCTATAGTACCAAATGGAATTTGACACAGCTCCTCTATAGCTTATCTCCACCTTTTCTTACTTTATACCATTGCCTATCTATATTTTATTTTAAACAATGTAGAAGTATATTCCATATGATGCACAATTGATTCTTGGGTAATTCTTTCTTTCTTTTTCTTTCTTCTTTCTTTCTTTCTTTCTTTCTTTCTTTCTTTCTTTCTCTTTTACTTTCAAGGTATGTTTTTCCCTGTTTTATATCATTAATCATTAATTACTTGAACATTTAGTTTCCATTGGCATCACTTTACAGACCATCAATAAAGCTAATGTTAAGAGCAATCCCTAAAAAAAGAAAGAAAGAAAGAAAGAAAGAAAGAAAGAAAGAAAGAAAAAGGTTGATCCCTATATCAGTTTCCTTGAACTTGACAATCTGCTATTTTTTTACTCTTCTTTGTTTTCTGTTCTTCAGTGTATTGCCAATCTTGCTGACAATCCTGATAGGGTAGGTACTATGAATTAATTTTTCAAACAAGATAAGATGAAAAATATGAAACTTTAAGTACCATATGATTTTTAAGTACCATATGGATTTTCCTAAAGCAGAATTCTACCATTGCTTATAAAAGCTGTGTATAGAATTAATCATTAATATTAGAAGGGGGTACAAATAATGCTTCATGCATTGTTAGTTTCCTCTGAAAATTTCAGGTTAGCCCTCAATCAGTATTTATTAGACTTATCAATCATTAATATTAGAAAAGATAATAATTACTAACCTAATGTATGCTAATGGTTTCTTCTCTAACAGACACATAATAAAAGTCAGAATATGATCCTAAATTGCATTAAGCCATTTAAACCATTTTATGAAAAGTCTTCACTCTTACTCATATACACTTATTTCTGAATACAAAGCTGGCTCTTTTTTGAGTTCCAATTATGAACCAGCACCAACTAGTTCAATATGATTGTTTAATTGATCCAAAATATTTGCCAATTTGCTAATTATGTATTAAAAATTCTACAGTTCATTTCGTAGAAAGACTCACAGATACAACACTCTAAACATAGGAGAGATCTCTCATCTCATTTAAAGAAGGGGGTATAAATAATGATTCATGCATTGTTAGTTTCCTCGGAAAATTTCAGGTTAGCCCTCACTCAGTATTTATTAGGTTTATCAATCAATTTTGTTTAATTTATGCATTTTCTAATATCTTCTTAGCCATCTGTCTTCTGAAAGATATGTGTTTTTTTTAATTATAAAAAAGTAGGTCTTTATTTTCTTCTTTTAGAGATAAGATTTGTATGAATTTCTATTTATTTTTTCCAGGTAGATGTTTCTACTTTAAATTACCAAAGAGAAGAAACACTGGTTATATTTGTTTTAACTGTATTTAAATAATGATGCATATAATCATATGATAATATTGATTTACAATTACATAATAACTGCTGAAATCCAAGTTAATGATGTTCATCCAGGTGTTACAAAATATTTTTAAGACATAGAACACTTTTTTCAAATGAAATCATAGGAACACTCCAAAATATTTAACAAATAAATGTAGAACATCTCTGTGTGAAACAGATTTAAGAGAATAGGAGTCTGGGAGTCTTTCTCTATCTGTGTCTCCAGAACTCCATGATTTACCTCACAAATCCTAAGAAATTTCCAGAGAAATTTATATGCTGAGATAATTGATTTTGTTTCTTGGGAAAATGGGAATGGAGATGTGTGGTTTAGAGATATACATTAGGAGGCAGATGACTGGCCTATGCCAAGTGTTAGTGGAATAGTGGTTAAAGACACACACATGCATGCACGCACACACACACACACACACACACACACACACACACACACTTATTCTGAAAGTCTGGCAATATTCTGTAGATATAGAGTTGCTCTCAAGAAAGATTCTACTCTGCTATCTGTAATATGCTGAATGTACTTTTCTAATGGATCTGAAAATCTTCTTTCATAAAGCCTATTTGTAATTAATTCCATATTGTGGTTTACACATTTGACATATGAATCATTTTTATGCTATACTTATTTTTCAGTTGAATTTAATATGCTCAACATGATAATAGGTTTCATGTATCATTGGAATAAACTGTTATTCTAAGATACTTTTTGAACAAAATTTATTTTCCTCATTTTTCAAGCAGCTGTACAAGAAAATCTTAAACTAATACTTGAAGAGCTAATCCAGATAAAGAAATAAAGTACATAAGGAAAAGACATTTTTGAGAGAACTTCTCTACTATGTATTGAAACTAGAAACATGGAAAAGAAAATAACCTTTAATAATTTATTTTTTAAGTAATCTCTATACCCAAGTTCACAACCCTAAAATCAAGAGTTGTATGCTCTACTGACAAAGCCAGCCAGGTGCCCCAAAAGAATTCTTTATCAATGTAAAATTAAATCAGAAAATGTACTTATACAAAGGGATTACATAAAAATATAATTCATTCTCACATATAAGTAAAATTACATGGTTAATAAATCGTGGTATATTAGGTACCTGTTTAAAAATAGGTCATCAATTTCTAGATCATATAGCTTTGCAAACTTAGGTTGTTTGAAAAGTATATTACAATTTTCATTAAGAGTTAACTACCACATACTTAGTAAACTAAAAATGTCCTATTACAACTTATGTCATTTTTTGTTTCCTTCCTGGATACTTGCTTATTATATTTGACACAGCTTTGAAATTGGATGTATTGTCTATGTTAATGCACATATTTAGCTAATGATTTTAATTATTCAGACTGAAAGATAAAAATTTTTTCCTCTTAACTGTAGTCATAATTTGGAAGAACAAATATAATCACTAGATTGAAGGTGATTTGACAATATTGTTAAGTCTAAGATATTCAGGTATATTACAGTCTGGGCTTCCTTTAGGCCCAGGGAAGATGGGTGGCCAGCTGCCCTGGGGCCAGTGTTTTAGAAGGCCTGGATCTAGCTTTCCTTCATCCCTGACTCTAACCATGTCCCTCTCTATAGTATAAACAATCTTAAGGGTCAGGAGATGCTATTCCCACCGGAACCCCTGGTACCCTTCTTGATCCACTCAGGATGTCTAGAAACCTGGAATTTCCTCCTCAAGGACTGTTACTGGGCACTCTGACTATTGCAAAGGCGTGCATACCTCTAAACCTGAGGGTAGCTAGGAGGCAACTGCTGGTGGGCAGAGGGGAATTGAGCGTGGGGGGTAAAGCCCTGGGACCATAAATGCCTGGTGGGGGCACAGTAGGAGGTCAGAGAAATTTGGAAGCTGTTCTTCCTTCACACTTTGGCGCAGAACTCTGGAGTCTAAGCAGTATAAATTCAAGTCAGCACTTCCCGGTTTTTATGAAGATATTCATCAAGTAGAAGGATAAAATATATTTTATATTATAAATTGCTGCTTTAATTTGTAACTTTCAAATATTTATAAATATAGTATGTAAACCTCTATCTGTATTCTGGCCATAGGCACCCCAATATTGGACATGAACCTGATAATGATGACAGTCTGCAAAGCAAGTAAAGGAAGGAAGACACTGAAAATAAACCATCCTGACAACTAACTGGAATAATTTAGTTTCCAAATACTTATTTTTAGCTTGTTTTCCCCTTTTGGGTGAGCTGAATTAGCAGTCCACATGGTCAAATAAAATGATGAAAATGTGTATACAGTCCAATCTCTCATTCTATTTGAGAATTGACAAATAATACAAAATTATTTCCTATTCTTTTTAATTTTATAATAATATATAAATATATATGGATGTCAGATAATTAATATATTTGAGAAACTAGTATATTTTAGAATGAATTTTTCATAAATTTTGTATTTAAAATTCTGAATAAAATTATCTTGATCCAAATGACAAATGACACTGAGGAAAAATCACAATTTACATTGAAGTCTTATATACAAAAATAGAAGACATAATATGTGCCTCAGAAGATATTGAGTTACTCTTCAGAAAATAGGATGTTAAAAAATATTTTCTGAGAAATTATTCATGAGATAACAATATTTTATTAACATAAGAATCCTGAATGATGATATAAACACTTCTAGTCTCAAAGTGTATACAATAATAGGATTTTGTTGAAACGTGAATCATATATGATTACATCTTCATGGATATTGTCAGAGCACCAATTTCACGTATGATTGATTTTCAGAATGTGTTGAATGGAATACATTTTCAAGGTCCATTTATTCAAGATGAGGTTCAATTCACATAAAACATAATTTTTTATGAATTATAAAGACAAAGAGTCCCCTAAAACACCAGACTTCATATGGTTCCTATAGTAAAGTTCTTTTATTAAATGATACAATATTTTTAATCATTACTTTTTACATAGGTTAATACACATTTTTTTAAAAAATATACTCTATAATCTGATTATTCCACTTAGCTTTCTCAACCAGCATCCAAGAAAGGACATTTTTCCCCCCAACTTTTCTACACTGAATGGATATGCCAAGTTCTCTCCTCTTCATTCATTCATTCATTCATTCATTCATTCATGTATATATTTATTTATGGAACAAATTGTTCATTGAGACCCATATACTGGACACAATGCTAGCTACTGGGATATAAACACATGTAAACACATGTATACACACATATATGCACACATGCCAGATTATTACATAAGTTAAGAATAAAGAAAGTAATTGGATTTAATATAGATTGCTAAACTTTGTAATAGAAGAAAACTTCTATCTGCTAAAAGTAACCAAGGTAATCTCATCTTCTCTTCAACATGATCAATATGATGCCCTTTGAGTAATATTGAATTCACTTCATGATTGTATATATCCTATACTTATATTCAGAACTTGCATTCACACACATCCCCAGAATAAATGGATTAATTGAAATTATCCTACTCAGATTTGACATACATGTTAAAAATAAACAAAGCATATTAAAACAGTTATAATAATTATATTCTATATTTTCAGATGTTTAGAAGAAATATGGAAGATGTTTTTAAAAACCAAGCTTGGGGGAGTGTAGTCAAGATGGCGGCATAGGAGGACACTGGGCTCACCGCGCGTCCTGCTGATCACTTAGATTCCACCTACACCTGCCTAAATAACCCAGAAAACCACCAGAGGATTAGCAGAACGGAGTCGCCGGAGCCAAGCGCAGACGAGAAGCCCACGGAAGAGGGTAGGAAGGGCGGCGAGGCGGTGCGCGCTCCACGGACTGGCGGGAGGGGGCCGGGGTGGAGGGGCGGCTCGCCGGCCAAGCAGAGCCCCCAAGTCTGGCTTGCAAAAAGCGGAGGGGCCTGACGGACTGTGTTCCGACAGCAAGCGCGACTTAGCGGCTGGGAGGTCATAAGTTAACAGCTCTGCTCAGAAAGCGGGAAGGCTGGAGGACAAAGGGAAGGAAAGCTGCTGAGCCCCCGGACGACAGAGCTCAGTTTGGTGGGGAACAAAGGCGCTCGCCAGCGCCATCTTCCCCGCCCATCCCCCAGCCAAAATCCCAAAGAGAACCAACTCTGCGCTTCTGCGGAGCCAAACCTCCGGCAGCCGATCTGACTCCCTGCTGCTGCCACAGGGCCCCTCCTGAAGTGGATCACCTAAGGAGAAGCAAGCTAAGCCTGCCCCTCCTGCCCCTGTGCACCTTGCCTACCCACCCCAGCAAAGACTCCAGATCCCCAGCATCACAAGCCTGGCAGTGTGCAAGTAGCCCAGACAGGCCACTCCACCCCACAGTGAATCCCGCCCCTAGGAGAGGGGAAGAGAAGGCATGCACCAGTCTGACTGTGGCCCCAGCGGTGGGCTGGGGGCAGACATCAGGTCTGACTGCGGCTCCGCCCACCAACTCCAGTTATACACCACAGCACAGGGGAAGTGCCCTGCAGGTCCTCACCACGCCAGGGACTATCCAAAATGACCAAGCGGAAGAATTCCCCTCAGAAGAATCTCCAGGAAATAACAACAGCTAATCAGCTGATCAAAAAGGATTTAAATAATATAACAGAAAGTGAATTTAGAATAATAGTCATAAAATTAATCGCTGGGCTGGAAAACAGTATAGCTGACAGCAGAGAATCTCTTGCTACAGAGATCAAGGGACTCAGGAACAGTCACGAGGAGCTGAAAAACGCTTTAAATGAAATGCATAACAAAATGGAAACCACCACGGCTCGGATTGAAGAGGCAGAGGAGAGAATAGGTGAACTAGAAGATAAAGTTATGGAAAAAGAGGATGCTGAGAAAAAGAGAGATAAAAAAATCCAGGAGTATGAGGGGAAAATTAGAGAACTAAGTGATACACTAAAAAGAAATAATCTACGCATCATTGGTATCCCAGAGGAGGAAGAGAGAGGGAAAGGTGCTGAAGGGGTACTTGAAGAAATAATAGCTGAGAACTTCCCTGAAGTGGGGAAGGAAAAAGGCATTGAAATCCAAGAGGAACAGAGAACTCCCTTCAGATGTAACTTGAATCGATCTTCTGCACGACATATCATAGTGAAACTGGCAAAATACAAGGATAAAGAGAAAATTCTGAAAGCAGCAAGGGGTAAACGTGCCCTCACATATAAAGGGAGACCTATAAGACTCGTGACTGATCTCTCTTTTGAAACTTGGCAGGCCAGAAAGAATTGGCACGAGATTTTCAGTGTGCTAGACAGAAAAAATATGCAGCCGAGAATCCTTTATCCAGCAAGTCTGTCATTTAGAATAGAAGGAGAGATAAAGGTCTTCCCAAACAAACAAAAACTGAAGGAATTTGTCACCACTAAACCAGCCCTACAAGAGATCCTAAGGGGGACCCTGTGAGACAAAGTACCAGAGACATCACTACAAGCATAAAACATACAGACATCACAATGACTCTAAACCCATATCTTTCTATAATAACACTGAATGTAAATGGATTAAATGCGCCAACCAAAAGACATAGGGTATCAGAATGGATAAAAAAACAAGACCCATCTATTTGCTGTCTACAAGAGACTCATTTTAGACCTGAGGACACCTTTAGATTGAGAGTGAGGGGATGGAGAACTATTTATCATGCTACTGGAAGCCAAAAGAAAGCTGGAGTAGCCATACTTATATCAGACAAACTAGACTTTAAATTAAAGGCTGTAACAAGAGATGAAGAAGGACATTATATAATAGTGACAGGGTCTATCCATCAGGAAGAGCTAACAATTATAAATGTCTATGCGCCGAATACTGGAGCGCCCAAATATATAAAACAATTACTCATAAACACAAGCAACCTTATTGATAAGAATGTGGTAATTGCAGGGGACTTTAACACCCCACTTACAGAAATGGATAGATCATCTAGACACACGGTCAATAAAGAAACAAGGGCCCTGAATGAGACATTGGATCAGATGGACTTGACAGATATATTTAGAACTCTGCATCCCAAAGCAACAGAATATACTTTCTTCTCGAGTGCACATGGAACATTCTCCAAGATAGATCATATACTGGGTCACAAAACAGCCCTTCATAAGTTTACAAGAATTGAAATCATACCATGCATACTTTCAGACCACAATGCTATGAAGCTTGAAATCAACCACAGAAAAAAGTCTGGAAAACCTCCAAAAGCATGGAGGTTAAAGAACACCCTACTAACGAATGAGTGGGTCAACCAGGCAATTCGAGAAGAAATTAAAAAATATATGGAAACAAACGAAAATGAAAATACAACAATCCAAACGCTTTGGGACGCAGCGAAGGCAGTCCTGAGAGGAAAATACATTGCCATCCAGGCCTATCTCCAGAAACAAGAAAAATCCCAAATACAAAATCTAACAGCACACCTAAAGGAAATAGAAGCAGAACAGCAAAGGCAGCCTAAACCCAGCAGAAGAAGAGAAATAATAAAGATCAGAGCAGAAATAAACAATATAGAATCTAAAAAAACTGTAGAGCAGATCAACGAAACCAAGAGTTGGTTTTTTGAAAAAATAAACAAAATTGACAAACCTCTAGCCAGGCTTCTCAAAAAGAAAAGGGAGATGACCCAAATAGATAAAATCATGAATGAAAATGGAATTATTACAACCAATCCCTCAGAGATACAAACAATTATCAGGGAATACTATGAAAAATTATATGCCAACAAATTGGACAACCTGGAAGAAATGGACAAATTCCTGAACACCCACACTCTTCCAAAACTCAATCAGGAGGAAATAGAAAGCTTGAACAGACCCATCACCAGCGAAGAAATTGAATCGGTTATCAAAAATCTCCCAACAAATAAGAGTCCAGGACCAGATGGCTTCCCAGGGGAGTTCTACCAGACGTTTAAAGCAGAGATAATACCTATCCTTCTCAAGCTATTCCAAGAAATAGAAAGGGAAGGAAAACTTCCAGACTCATTCTATGAAGCCAGTATTACTTTGATTCCTAAACCAGACAGAGACCCAGTAAAAAAAGAGAACTACAGGCCAATATCCCTGATGAATACGGATGCCAAAATTCTCAATAAGATACTAGCAAATCGAATTCAACGGCATATAAAAAGAATTGTTCACCATGATCAAGTGGGATTCATTCCTGGGATGCAGGGCTGGTTCAACATTCGCAAATCAATCAACGTGATACATCACATTAACAAAAAAAAAGAGAAAAACCATATGATCCTGTCAATCGATGCAGAAAAGGCCTTTGACAAAATCCAGCACCCTTTCTTAATAAAAACCCTTGAGAAAGTCGGGATAGAAGGAACATACTTAAAGATCATAAAAGCCATTTATGAAAAGCCCACAGCTAACATCATCCTCAACGGGGAAAAACTGAGAGCTTTTTCCCTGAGATCAGGAACACGACAGGGATGCCCACTCTCACCGCTGTTGTTTAACATAGTGCTGGAAGTTCTAGCATCAGCAATCAGACAACAAAAGGAAATCAAAGGCATCAAAATTGGCAAACATGAAGTCAAGCTTTCGCTTTTTGCAGATGACATGCTATTATACATGGAAAATCCGATAGACTCCACCAAAAGTCTGCTAGAACTGATACATGAATTCAGCAAAGTTGCAGGATACAAAATCAATGTACAGAAATCAGTTGCATTCTTATACACTAACAATGAAGTAACAGAAAGACAAATAAGGAAACTGATCCCATTCACAATTGCACCAAGAAGCATAAAATACCTAGGAATAAATCTAACCAAAGATGTAAAGGATCTGTATGCTGAAAACTATAGAAAGCTTATGAAGGTAATTGAAGAAGATTTAAAGAAATGGAAAGACATTCCCTGCTCATGGATTGGAAGAATAAATATTGTCAAAATGTCAATACTACCCAAAGCTATCTACACATTCAATGCAATCCCAATCAAAATTGCACCAGCATTCTTCTCGAAACTAGAACAAGCAATCCTAAAATTCATATGGAACCACAAAAGGCCCCGAATAGCCAAAGTAATTTTGAAGAAGAAGACCAAAGCAGGAGGCATCACAATCCCAGACTTTAGCCTCTACTACAAAGCTGTCATCATCAAGACAGCATGGTATTGGCACAAAAACAGACACATAGACCAATGGAATAGACTAGAAACCCCAGAACTAGACCGACATACGTATGGCCAACTCATCTTTGACAAAGCAGGAAAGAACATCCAATGGAAAAAAGACAGTCTCTTTAACAAATGGTGCTGGGAGAACTGGACAGCAACATGCAGAAGGTTGAAACTAGACCACTTTCTCACACCATTCACAAAAATA
>NW_024412396.1:25038398-25047144 GCF_014898765.1 Herpailurus yagouaroundi | reverse complement strand
GAACTGAGAGCAAACTGAGGGTTGATGGGGGGTGGGAGGGTGGAGAGGGTGGGTGATGGGTATTGAGGAGGGCACCTTTTGGGATGAGCACTGGGTGTTGTATGGAAACCAATTTGACAATAAATTTCATATATAAATAAAAAAATAAATAAATAAATAAATAAAATTCAACTTACCATGTAAAAAAAAAATAAATAAAAAAATAAAAAATAAAAAAAAAATAAAAACCAAGCTTATAAAGGTGAAAATTTCAATGTCTGTTATAAAAAAAAAATACTAAATGGAATTAATAGATTAGACACTGCAGAGGAAAAGAAGCATTAACTTGAAGATATAGTAATCCAAAATAAAACACAGATATTAAAAAATACTGAAAAAAATAAACCCAGCATTTGTGAGTTCTGGGACAAATTTAAATGGTCTAAAAATTGTGTAATTAGAGTCTCTTAGGGAGAAAGTATGGGGGAGGGGGATGTTAAAGAGAAAAATATGTGAACAATCTTTTAATGGGAAGAAAATTATAAATTTAGACATTAAAGAATCAAGTAATCAAATTAGTCAAAACTGGTGATTTGGGGAAAATCTTAAGGCAGGAAGAAAGAAAAAATGCAAAGTACATAAAAACAAAGATAAGAATAGCAGAAGATTCTTTGTGGGAAACACAAAAGAAGATTATGAAGTAGCATTTTTAAAATACTGAAACAATTTCCATAAACCTGGAATTCTATATACAGTGAATCCTTCAAAAACAAAGCTGAGGGGTACCTGGGTGGCTCAATCAGTTAAATGTCTCAATTTCTTAGCTCAGGTCATGATCTCAAGTTTCCTGATATTGAGCCCCAGGGAAGGCTTTGCACTGACAGCACAGAGCCTGGTTGGGAATATCTCTCCCTCTCCCTCTCTCTCTTTTTTTTTTTAATTTTTTTTTAACATTTATTCATTCCTGAGAGACAGAGAGAGACAGAGCATGAGCAGGGGAGGAGCAGAGAAAGAGAGGGAGACAGAATCCAAAGCAGGCTCCAGGCTCTGAGCTGTCAGCACAGAGCCCGATGCAGGGCTCAAACTCACAAATTGTGAGATCATGACCTGAGCTGAAGTCGGATGCTTAACCGACTGAGCCACCCAGGCACCCTCCACCCCTCTCACTTTCTATCTGCCCCTGCCCCACTTGTGTGCACATGCTCTCCCTCTCTCTCAAACACACACACACACACACACACACACACACACACACACACACACAGCTAAATTAAGGGATATTTTTGATATTCAAAAGCTAAAATAATTAATCTGTAGCAGGTCTGCACTATAAGAAATATTAAAGGAAGTTCTTTATGCAAAAAGAAAATTATACCAGATGAAAATATAGATCAAAACACAGGAATAGAGCATTGAAAATGGTAATGATATAAATAGTAATGGAAGGGGTTTTTTTACTAATATTTTTTAATGTTAAGATGATTAACAAAAACAGGAACCATGTATCATGGGACATAAACATATAAAAAACTAAAATGAATGACAATAAGAGCCAAAAAGCCTAGGAGAGAAGGAAGAAAAGTTTCTCTCATAAGACTTCATAATATTTATAAAGTGGAATAATATAAATTGACGGTTGACTGCAATAAGTTAAAGTACATAGGGTATACCTTAAAACAACCACAAATATAACAAAACAGGAGTTATAGCTATCATCCAACAGGAGTTATAGCTTACATGTAATCATAAAAGGTATACAATTGATCCAGAAAAATAAAAAAAGGAAACAAAGAATCTATAAGATGAACAGAGAACAAATAGTAAGATTATATATTTCAGTATAATCACACTGATAGTTACTTTAAAGGGAAATAGTATCCAACCATCATATTTAAAAAGCAGATATGATCAGATCAGATAAAGTAAGAGCTATCCATATGCTGCCTGGGGGCGGGAGGGGAATGTTAAGTACACAATTGGGCAAAAAAGTAAAAGTGACATATATTGCTGGCTCCTCTGAAACTCAAATGTTTAATAAAACTTGCTCTGTTTTCTAACAGGAAATTTAGAACCTGCAGTTTGCCATTCCCAGTGGTGAATGTCAAGCACATAACTGGCAAATAGGTACTGGGCCTTTACCTTTTGTTCCAGGTGGACTTAAATGTATTGGTGCATATTCTGGGTTTAGCCCCAAATACCTAGTGACTGAAGCCAATGCTCCATATGCTATCAAGGACTGGAACCAAAAATACTGTACCAGTTTGAAGCTCTTAGGTACCTTTCATCAGGTCCAGGCACTCACTTCACTGCCTGCTCAGTGCAACATGGGAGAAGAAAGATGAAATTCAATGGACTAAGCATATTCCTTATTGCCTTCAAAGGAATGGACTAATGGAATCAGAATAGACAAGTGAAAGTCTGCTAGAAGGGTGGTGGGTGATGGTAAGGCGAGACAAAAATTAAAGAGCTGGCCTATAAACCTCTAGTGCTATTTACCATGAAAACAACTACGTGGTATAAATTATAAGATAGATGTACATTATATGGTTTTGAGGCTCTTGTTGAAATTGGAAGACAGGGGATGAAAGATGATATAGGAACTTAGTAGAAATCTTCCTTACATTACCATAACTTTCTTTTTCAATGCAGAGCTAATAGTCCCTGGACCTGGCTACCATTAAGAATCCAACAGGCTAGCAATTTTTGAAAATAAGGTACTTTGTCCATTAAACTGAACTTCCAAATTTTTTTTAATTCTACTTTTATCTTTATTGATAAAATAAGGCAATTTTTAAATTTTTTGAATCTAAGGATACACAATAAAATAATTAATGTCAATTGAAGAAATAATAATCTATTCCACAAGAAGTGTGACAAAATCATACCACAAAAATTATATAGAAATAAGTCTGTGTGCATAACACAAATTAAGTATCTAATACAGTAGAAGCACATGGGCTTTGGAATGAAAAACAGCACTGGTGGCGGTCATAAGTCCATTGCTCAGTGGTTCTTTTCAGCATTTGTAACAATTAAAATCATGATATTTTATTTAGTCAATTTTACTTTCCAAATGTGGTTACCACAGAATCTCACAACACACGTGCTCTTTTGCAGTGTGACTTTGCCCCTCCACCTTCAGGAGATTGGTAGAAGTTCATCCCTCTCCCCTTGAATATTGGCTGACCCTAGTGACTTGCTTGTCACCAATATCATGCAACAGAAGTGACACTATAAGACTCTGGAGACTGGATTAGAAAGAGGCTTATAGCTTCTGCCTGGGTCCCTTGGAATACTGGTTCCATACTCGCTGGAAGCCTGTCTCATGAAGAGGTCACACTCGGAATCTCCAGTAGATAGCCTCCAACTAGCCTAGACTTTGACTCACTGCAGCCCAGGAGTCACACATTTGAGTGAAGCCCCCAGGTAAGTTGCCCCAGCAGTTAAAATCACTCCTGCTATTCAACTAGAAAGGCACTGAGGCCTTAGACATCATAAAACAAAGAGAAGTCCACATCCATATCCTTCCTGAATTCTTGTTCCAGAGAACATGCGAGTGTAATACAATGGTTGTGGTTGTTTATCATTAAGTTTGGGGTGCTTTTGAGGATTGAAGAATTAAAGATAAGGTACAAAGATAGCTGACTTATTAAACAGACCAACCGTCAGCCTCACTAAGGGGTAGTTTCCTTCTTTTATTCCCCTTAGATCAAGAGCTCAGATGGCCAAATTAGAGTTGCTAATACATTAAAACTGTGAAAAGCTCAGAAAAGAAATGATGGCAAAATATACATCTTTAGATAAACCACTACACAGGTGAGCAAATAAGAAAAAAAAGAAAAAAGAAAAACCTACCATTTTAATAGCAAAGCCTGTTAAAGTATATAGAGTGAATGAAATAATATTTCAATTTAATGTATACTGAATTTTCCTATGTAGTTCTGTTCCCCCCACCCCTTTTTTTTAAATAAAAGACTTTGTTTTCCTTTGAATGTTAGAACCCAGTGATAATGCTGACTTTATGAGTCACACAGTTCAGGGAGAGGGCCTTGATTCATAGGAACAGCCACAAGCTAAGTTGGGAGCCTGCAGTTTTCTCAGCATGGCTCTCTTGTAGTGAACTCTTCAGGACAACACGCTATTTCATTAAATCATTCCCCTTCTAACCAGCTTAACTACTATTTTCCCATGCAGCTTTCCCTAAAAATGCAATAATTCTGTTACTTTCTATTGTATATACTTCTCAATATATAGTATTTTGAGTTTTCCTAAAAAAACAAAAGACTAATTAGGTGGCACCAATTCTGTTCAGGAACAAGTACCAATTCTAAGACAAACATGAACTGTCCTTTCTGTAAAACAGGATATGACAGCCTGCACTTTCACCCACTTTTTATATTCTGGAGCCACAATTCAGTTTGTACTTCCCAGAAGAATGTTATACCAGATCTGAAATTATTGATGTTTATTGAATTTGAATATTAACATTTTTGCCTGTTGGAAAAGGCTTAATTTCCTTTACCTAATAGGTAAAAGGTAAAGGCTTAATTTCCTTTACCTAATAGGTAAAATGAAATGGTAAAAAAGATTAAAACTTGCATTGAGCAGTGCCTGGGTGGCTCAATCTGTTAAGTAGCTGACTTCTGCTCAGGTAATGAGTTCCGGGCTCGAAGGCTCATCAGTTGGAGTCCAGGATCAGGCTCTGTGCTGACATCTCAGAGCCTAGAGTCTGGTTCAGATTCTGTGTCTCCTTCTCTCTCTGCTCCTGCCCTGCTCACACTGTCTTTCTCTCTTAAAAATAAACATTTAAAAAATTAAAAAAACAAACTTGGATCAAAATGTGCAAAGATTGTTAATAAATATGCACCTAGGTTTCCCCAGCCCACATCGCCCTGGGAATAAAAATCCCCACAATAATCATTTAAAAAGTGTATCTCAAATAATTATAGGAACATTTAACCACTTTAAAATCCTTCCAAGTGATAGGAATGATACAAATTCTTCCTGGCTAAGATATGATATCTAAATTTTCTCTTTATTCATCTCAGCTGTTATTGTGACATTCAATGACACTTTTTTCTTGGGTCTAGATTCTTCATCAACATATTTTTCAACATATCTGAAACAGAATTTTTGTTGGGTGTACATTAAACTCCTCTGTTTGACAGTCAGAAAATTTATTTTTTCTTCAAAAATTGAAATAGATGTTTAGTTCTATTATATGCACACGTAGTAGTTCATTTTAAAACAGCTTAAATTTGAATGAAATATTTTTATCAGGCTCAGGCTTACTTGGAGAATCTGAACTGATTCCTTAGAGTCTTCTGGTCCTTTCACATATCTGATAAAGTTCATATATTTTCTTTCCCTGTGTCTGTGTAACGTCTGGAGAAAGTAAAATAATTTATGTCCAAGTTGTCTTGGTTTATATTAAAAACTTTCAGGCCCTTCTAAATGGAAAAGCAGAAAGACTTCACTTGTGATCATTTATTTTGCCAGCTAAGAGGGCTAGTTGTCTGGGAGTAATAGGAATTAACTGCATTAGAGGTTTCTTTTATGACTGAGGAAGGTATCCATATTTTGTTTGCTTGCTTGTTAGTTTTATTGTAGGCCCACATGACTTGAGGCCTTTGCTTATCTGCACTTTGCAAAACTAACCCTGTTAAGAATCCCTGCATCAGTCAACTGCCTGCCACCTCATTCCCAAATACATACATAATAAATACAGTTAACTTATCCTGCAACCTCTGCCCTGTTGGAAATTGAGACTGAGTTCTTTGACCACTCACAGTGTCCCTGTTCTGAGTTTCAGGATTTTAGTGAGTTTCTGCTAGTGAGATTATACCTTCAAATGTTTATTGGATGAGAAGAAATGTCTAAAATCAAGTATCTAAACTCCCACTTGGTCTTAGTCAATTTGGGCTGCTATTCCAAACTACCAACATTTATTTCCCACAGTTCTAGAGGCTAAGAAGTCCACAATCAAGGCCCAGCAGGTTCAGTTCTTGGGAAGAGCTTACTTCCTGGTTTGCCAACAGCCATCTTCTCCTTGTATCCTCACATGGTACAGACAGAGCCAAAAGAGAGAAACAAGCTCTTATGTCTCTTATAAGGGTGCAAATCCCCTTCGTGGGGCTTCACTTCATGACCTAATCACTACCCCAAGACCCCACCTCATGATACCATCACAGTGTGGGAAGGGAGGCTAATATTTTAACCTATGAATTTGGCAGGGACACAAACATTCCATCCATAATACATCTTAAGCAACTGTTTAACAAGAGCAATATATGTAAGTGGAAATAAAAGTAATAAAGAGTGAAAATAAATAGAAAACAAAAAGAATAGAGAAAATCCATTAAAACAAAAGCTGTTCCTTTTAAAAGGCTAGTAAAATTGACAAATCACTAACAATACTAATAAAGGAAAACAGGGAAAAGACTTTAATATCAAGATTGAGAGTGGATACCTTACTATAGTTTCTACAGACATCAAGTAGTAATTTCTTAATATTATAAGCATCTTTTTGCCAATAAATTCAAAATATTTGATGACTTGGACCAATTTCTTGGAAGACACAAATTAACTATGATGGTTCAAGAAAAATCCAAAAATCTGAATAGCTCTATATTAATAAAAAACTTTGGGTTCATAATCAAAAACCTTCTCACAAACAAGGCATGAATGTCTGTTCACACTATTTCTATTCTGTTTTGTACTGGAGATTCCATTCAAAATAATAGAGGAAACAAAAGTCATGCAGAATAGAAAATAAATAGTTGAGTGTCTTATTCACAGATCACATGATTGACACTCTCCCAAGGAATCTATAAAAAAAAAAAAAATCCTCTACCACTAAGGCTTGAATTTGGGAAGGTCACAGTACACATGCTCACTGTGTTTTATACTAGTAGAAAAACTGAAATATGATATTTAGGGAAAAATATATTTAAGGAAATATGATATTTAAGGAAAAAATGGCACGTACAGTAACATCAGAAAGAAACACTGGAATACTTTGCTCCTAGATTGGCAGACTCAATCATTAGTATGTAAATTCTCTGCAAATTGGTCTATAGTTTCAGTACAATCTCAGTTAAAGTATCAACAGGCATATCTACAGACAAACTGATTCTAAAATGTATATAGCTGTAAGAAGGATCTACAATAACCAAAATAATCTTACAAAATAAAAACGCTGAGAGATGTTTTAAAATTCAGTTAAAGCTACAATATTTAAGACAGTGTTATATTGATGTAAGGACAGAAGAATAGCTCAATTGAACAGAACATAGAATTCCTAAATGGACCTACACATATAAATTAAGTAGATTTTGACAGATTCCAAAGCAATGCAACAGGGAAAGAACCTCTTTTCCACAAATGTTGCTGAACCATATACATAAATGCAAGGTCATAAACTGTCCATCACAAGTCAGCATTATAGAAATGACAAAAAAAAATTCATAGACTGAGAGAAATATTTACAATGCATATAAATGACAAAATACTTTTATTCAACATATGTAAAGAACTTCAACAAATCAATAAAAACTCCAAGTAAATTTGAGTAAAAAAATTTGAAAACATAGTTCACAAAAAAAAATATTTACATGGAAAAGAAGTATATGAAAAAGAGTTCTATAACTTCAGTCATCAGTGAAAGGACATTAAAAGTACAATGACATACCACTTCACACCTACTAGAAGAGTTAAAATAGAATGTCAACACCCATATTGGCAAAAATGTGGAGCACTTGGAGCATTCATACATTGCTGAAGCAATGCAAAATTCTGAAATCACTTTGGAAAACTGGTGTTTTTTTTCAATTAGGCTAAACATGTATTTACTCTATGACCCAGCAATTTCACTCGGGTTGACCTACCCCCCACCAAAAAACTAAGCATATATAAGTAAAATAATTGCATGTAAAATATTCTACTAGCTTTATTATTAACTGGCAAAAGAACGAATGTCAATCAACAAGAGAATGGATAAACAAATTCTGATATAAGAGAACGAAATTTTAGAAAAAAATGATCTGCATGAATCTTGACACTAGGTTAACATTATGTTGAGTAGTAGAAGCTTAATACAAAAAAGTTCATAAAATATGATCACACTGACACAAATTTTGAGAATTGACAAAATTCATGTATTTTAATAGAACCAGAAGTGTAATTGCTCTACAAGTTGAGATTAATTAGGAGAGACAAAAGGGAACTTTCTGGGATGATAGAAATATTCTATATTGTAATATTTTTCAAATAGCATCAAATTATACAATTAATATGTATGAGTATGAGTTAATACTCAAAGTCATCACGTAACGTTTCCCTCAAAAAGAAAACCATACAAAAAGTTCAAGTGTTGGTGAAGAAGGTAAATCACTTTACTCCTTAATGTGTTTTTGTTTGTTTGGTTTTTGTTTTGTTTTGTTTTGAGAAAGAGACAGAGCGCTAGCAGGGGAGGGGCAGAGAGAGGGGGAGACACAGAATCCACCAAATCCAAAGCAGGTTCCACCCTCTGAGCTGTTAGTATAGAGCCCATCACGGGACTCAAACTCATGAGCCGTGATATCATGACCTGAGCCAAAGGTAGATGCTTAACCGACTGAGCCACCCAAGCACCTGGAATAACTTTACACCTATACATTACTGATAGGAGTGTAAACAGGAACAACCACTTTGATGTACTCTTTGCCAGTATCTACTGAACATACACATTCCCACACCTAATTACTTATGTAAGAAATATGAATGCATA
>NW_024412396.1:24971858-25038388 GCF_014898765.1 Herpailurus yagouaroundi | reverse complement strand
TACACATTCCCACACCTAATTACTTATGTAAGAAATATGAATGCATAGGTCTCCCAAAAGAGATCTAAAAACGTCTTCAAACTACTTTATGTATAATTGACATAAACATGAAACGAGACAAATATCCACCAAAATAAGAGTAATATTTCTCAAGAGTAGCAATATTTGCATTTTAGACCAAATAATTATATGTTGTGGAAACTATCTTGTGTATTATAGGAAATTCAGCAGTATCCTTGCCCTTTATCCAAAAGGTGTCATTAGTAACCCCACTGTTAATGACAATCAAAAATATCTTCAAACATTGCCACATATACCCTGAGAGGGGGAAATTACCTCATTTGAGAGCCTCTAAAATAAACAAATATAGCATATTCACCCAGTGGAATATTACTCAGCAATATAAAGGAATGTTCTATTGATAAACACAACATGCATGAATATAAAACAAAGTAGTCAAAAAATTAGTATGTTGGTAAAAGTTTAATTGCTCTCTAAGATGAGGTGAGGAGAGGTCGATATGTAGCATTTGCTAATTGTCCTGGTTTCCACAACTATGTTGAAAGCTACCTTTTTAGTGTTATCAGACTTATGTTTTTAGGGAGAATATTTCTAATAATTAGGCTATCCCAAAATATTTGGAAAGGGGGCATACCTTCATTAGTAAGTTCACAGATACTGTGTGACAATTTACTAAGGATGTTACATAAAAACTTACGAATCCATAAACTTTGGGGTCTTTTCATTTTGAAAGTTTGTAATACTAATATTTGTCTTCAGTATCGACTACTCATTTCCTGTTTATGAAACCAAATGGACCGAAACTTTGAGTGATTTATATTTTTAAACAAGTTCTATTTATATTTATTTGTAAATTCAAAATGTATCTTTTTATCTCAGAATAAATTACGATATATTTTCAAAAAAGACATTTATTTAGATACCTATATGTGTGTAGAAGAGTCCTTTTATACTTCCGAGTAAGTAGAGGTCATAAAAGAAAAAAAGGTCTCATTTAGAAGCCAAAGATAACATTGGGACCATGGTAATTTTTTCTTGAGGTTATGGTGTTGGGGTGCTGATAATAAGTATATAAAATGTGACACTGGATTCTACTACTTAAGAATACACTATTGAGATGCCTGGGTGGCTCAGTCAGTTAAGCATCTGACTCTTGCTGTCAGTTCAGGTCATGATCTCACGATTTGTGAGTTCAAGCCCCATGTCAGGCTCTGTGCTGACAGTGTGGAGCCTGCTTGGAATTCTCTCTCTCCTTCTCTCTCTGCCCTGCTCCCTCTCTCTCTCTCAAAATAAACAAACTTAAAAAAATGCACTATCAATAGTAATAAAGGATTCAAGAAAGGTAACAGCTTTTGAGTCTAACATATTTGGCATCAATTTGTAGCTCAACTTGAAAGGTCAATAAGCCAACAGAAATTCTGTAATATGGATATCCTATTTAGATTTTAAGTAAATATCACATGTGAACTTTTGACATTTGAATTTCACTTTTCATATCCAGCTTACTAATTTTTTTTCTCTACAGACTTAAGATGGTTATGGATAACAAACTATGTTTTAATCACTAAAGAATTATTTAGCAGATTTTGGGATTTGAAAGGTTCCAGATTGAGCCTTTACTTCCTACCTCAAGAACCGTCATTGAAGCTACCAATATTAATTTGCAAACTAGGGATTATTTTGTTACACAATCCGACACCGATGTCATTCAGTAATTAGGGGGAAACTACTCTCTGTAAACGACATTCACTCCCATCACACCTGGTGCAACTTCTTAGGAAACAAAGGAAAGTGAATACTGGGCTCCACCTTATTTTTCATATAATTTGGAGAATATAAATTAAATTAATATTAGTAAAATAGACTTGTAATTGACATTTGCCTATCTATATTACATCCTTCAGCAGACTTCAAAAATATTTCATTTCAAAAGCATTTCACAAAAGTTCTTTAAATTTTCAATAATGGTTTAGGCAATGATTGTGTATCTATTTTTATAGACCTTAACCTTTAAATCCCAGCCTCTTGTGCACTAAATAACAATGCAAGGTGTTTTTCTATTTTAAATTTTAAGTATATTTTTATAATTGAAAAATATTGAATACAGGAAAATATTTTTCATAATTCACCAGTAAGTCAAAACAAAATGGAAAATAAGAAAAAGTCTGACGATTCTGGTTGCACTGAAGTAAAGATAACTTCATTAGAGAGGACACTATTATCAGAATGAAAACTAGGAGCAAAAAATGCAAAGCAAAAAATTTCTCGCAAATCTAATAGCAATTGGCCATAGCTGTTTCCAAATTGGCTTCAAATTCTAATTTTTCATTTTACACTCACCAATATTATGAGAATATGTGTTTAAGTCCTCACATTATTGAATATCATCAAGCTTTAAAATATTTGTCAATCCAGTAAATGTTCACAGACACTTATTTTAAGAATACATAAAATTAGATATCTTTTCCCTTTTTATTTGCCATCTGTCCTTTATGAACTATTTGTTCACTTTGAGGTTTTAATTTCATGATCTCTTCTGATGTACCTTTTGTTTCTAGATGAATGAAAAACTATAGTTTACAACGAAGTATACAAATGTAATTATAAACAAGATGCATAATTCAAGAAGTATATTACTGGGAAATGTTTTATAAGTTGACTTAAGTATCTGAATTAAAAGTAAATGATGTACTTTTTACTATTCTTCAACTCATTTCTGTAACTTCGAAATGAATTTGAAATAAGTAGTTAAAAACGGAAAAGGAAAGCAACAATGCAAAATGCCTTTAAAAGGAAGGAAATTGACAGTGGTCTGGAAGGAACCCATAATATATGTGTATGGATATTCAAAGGTCTCAGTTACAGAAAAGCCAAGTTTGTTGTAAGAGCAAAGCATCTGCCCCTTCCAAATAAGGGAACATAAATTATTATACTTGGTTATGGATGTAACAGCATGCCCTTGATATGTGTTCAGAGTACCATACTATAGCTGTAGTGAGTAGATTGATTTCTTTGAAACACTTAGTGCCAGGTGATAAGAAATCTTATTTCATGTAACTTACTATGCACTGTAAATATTAATTTGCACTTTTGCCATTGCATGCATAACACAGTTATTCAGCATTTCTTAAAAGTTTGTGAAACTCACAATATTAAAATTATTTCAAAACATTCCCAAAGATATGAAATGCATTGAACTTTCTTAGAATTCAGACCTAAATGCAATTGGCTTTATTCGGGGTCTTTCTGCTTCTGTTCTTCAGAATATGGCCATAATCTCCTATAATTATGAAGTATTTCATACATTGAGCAAGTTTTACAGCCCACTAAAAAGCTAATTAATGTTGAGTTCAAATTGCTTCTCTTACACTGACGTTGCTATGAGTAGTTGGCTTGGCTCAAATATAAAGTGCACTTTCCTTTTTGACCTTATCTAACTGAATGTGAGGGTAGCTCATTAAGAGAATTTTAGCATTCCTCTTGCATGGATATATTATTAATGCCTGGCTTTCAGAAGCAAAAAAGAAAGTGGGGGCAGGGATGCAAAATAATGAAAGTTCAGACAAGGTCAAATACCACACGCAGTTTAACATCTCTCTTAGTTTGCTCTTGACATTGGGCAGGAAGCATCTCTAGAAGTCAGATGTCACAAAGGGAAGTGCTTATGCTTTCTTCCCTGTACTAATCTTTCTAATTTTGGTCTCGGCAAATTCAACCTAAGGCTATTTAAACTCAGTGAGAATTTACACAAGGCAGTATTCTTGCTGTGTCTTCTAAAGAAATGTATTTAAGCATATATATATAGATATATAGATAGGATGCATCTTATGGCCACCTCAAATCCTCCTGGTTCCAGCCTTCCTCCAGCCTATTTCTGCTTACCATTTCTTTGTAGGCTCTGACCGGCTTTGTGAAGATATTCTGGAAAGAAGCTTGCCTCATCCCATTGCCTTGTATTTCTCCTGTCCTACTCTAGGAAGTATGGGTTCCCTGGAACTGTGAGCAGTTAACATTCATGAAACCACTCTACTTAATGAGGATAAATTATTCTCCTTTTCTTCCAGCTGCAGGGAGTTCTGAGCTAATTTCATAAGAGTCCTCAGGAAGTCCACCTGGATAGAGCTCACGTGGCCAGGAGCAAAAGCCCACCTAATATTGCATCCTTGGATGTTTTTCTCATTTCCCTGTTTTGTTGTTTCCTTAACTTCTGCTCCCTGGGATAACTTCCCAAATAAACTATCTATGTGCTAAACTTTTCCTTGATCATGGCTTTCAGGAACTGTAGACAAGACATATAGCAATGGACATGGAGAGATTTTATTAAATATAACTGTCTTGTGCTTTATTATGTGAGAAATAGTCTGAAAGTAGTTTCTAAGTGTTTTCTTTTTCACTGAATGGTAATTTTTCAAGTAAAGGACTAATATAGCATTGTCAACATTGTTAAACAGGTATGAATACTTAAATATCTTCTTAACATCCTAGGTTCTAAAATTTTGCCCTACATGTGAATCTAAGAAATGCCATTTGCTAGAAGTATGACTTTCACAAGTTATTAATGTCTCTGAGCCTCTATTTCCTCATTTGTAAAATGGGGACAGTAATAGCATACTAGAAAGTTATACTAGTAGTCCTCCCTTAGCCACAGGGGGTATGCTCAAGACACCCAGTGGATGGCTGAAACTGCGGATCATACTGAATCGTATATATGTTTGTTTTTTTTTTCCCTCTACAGCTGTACCTATGATACGATTTAATTTATAAATTAGGCACAGTAAGAAATTAAGAAAATACCTAATAATAAAGTGGAACAACTATAACAATACACTTATTACAGTATAAAAACATTATAAATAATAATAATATATATAATAAAAAGTTACGTGAATATGCTCTTCCTCAGAATATCTCATTATACTGTACTCACCCTTCCTGTGATGTGAGATGATGAAATGCCCACACGATAAGACGAAGTGAGGGGAATTATATAGGCTGTGTGGCGGAGCATTAGGCTACCACTGACCTTCTGATGATATAGCAGAGGGGGATCACCTGCTTCCAGACCCCTGTTGACCATAGGTAAATGAAACTGCAGAAAGCAAATCCACAATAAGGGAGAAGTGCTGTAGCAGCATAGTAAATAATGAAGTGTATTATATCACCCTTGTTGCATAACAAACCAACCCCAAACTAAGTGGCTTGAAATAGTAACCACTGAATTTACTCAGGATTCTGCAGTCTGGGCTGGATTCAGCAAGGCATCGCTTCTGCTGCTGTCTCCTGGAATCATTCATGAAATTCATCACCATCCAGAGACTGCAAAGTTAGGTAGTTCAAGACGGCCATGCTCACAACTCTGGTGGTTTGCTGAAGTGCCTTAATCTTCTCCCTGTGCCCCTTTGCAGGAGCACTGGAGTTTCTTACATTGAGGTAAACAGAATTCCAAGTGAGAGTAGTGTGGGGAATAAGCTTAGCGATTCCCTGAGCTTGCCCCAATGGGTTAACAAGGCATAAAGAATTAGAAAGCCATAGGATGTACACACCCAAGTTTGGGTAAACAAGATTAGGTTAGGCATAGACCCCCAGTATAGGGCAAAGGTGTAGTTTAGGCCACAGCAGGGCAAAGTTGCCCAGAGCAGAGCTAATTAGCAAAAGAAAGGCACATTGTTAACCCATTAGTGCAAGCTCAGGAAATTCCTAAGCTTATTCCCCACAAGTAGAATTTATAAAAGCACCCTGAGGATGAGGCTGAGAAGTAACAAAAATATTCCTTCTGATGTTCCATTGGTCATAGCAAATCATGGGGATTGGAAAGAAAGAGAGTAAACTCCACATCTTAAAGAGAGAAGCAACAAATAATATGTGACCATTTTTAAGGTATGTGCACCTCAAGGGCAGTATTTATAAATAGCCAGGGGCGTCTAGGTGGCTCAGTGGTTGAGCATCTGAAGTAGGCTCAGGTCATGATCTCACAGCTCCAAGAGTTCAAGCTCCGCTTCAGACTGCTGCTGTCAGTGCAGAGCTCACTTATGATCCTCTGCCTCTCTCTCTCTCTCTCTCTCTCTCTCTCTCTCTCTCAAAAATAAATAAACATTTAGGGGCACCTGGGTGGCTTAGTTAAGCATGACTTTGGCTCAGGTCATGATTTCAGGGTTTGTGAGTTTGAGCCTCTCATCGGACTCTGCACTGTCCCTGTGGAGCCTGCTTGGAATTCCCTCTCTGCCTCTCTGCCCTCTCTGCCCCTCCCCTGCACGTGCGCTCTCTCTTTCTCTCTCTCAGATAAATAAACTTTAAATAAATAAACTTTTTTTTTTTAAAAGGTTAGTTCTGCCACTTTCTATTGGTCATAGCAAATCACAGGGATTAGAAGAAAGAGTAAACTCCACCTCTTAGAGAAGCAACAAATAATATGTGGCCATTTTTTAAGGCATGCACCTCAGGAGTTTTTATAAATAACTAAATACAATGCGGCACATAGTCTGTACTAATAAATTTTTTTTAAAAAAACAGCTATTTTCACTACTTAATTTTATACTATTATTTTATAAAAGAGCAATTTATTTTTCCTAAAATATCTGAAACTCAATATCTAAAAATGAAAAATAATTCTTTACATTTAATAAATTTAGTCTAGTGAAAACTGAGCATATTTTCTTATCTTATTTCACATTTCACACAAAATATTAAGTACATATTTATAGATACATATGTACATATTATATGCCTATGCATACACACACACACACACACATACACACACACACACACACACACACACACACACACACACACAACACTAAGACTAGTCCCAGCAGTAGCAGAGTTTAGTACTTATTGGTCAAATGCATCACTTTCTCTTTTAAAATCCAGTCGTATAAGTCCAGTTTGCCTAGTTTTTGAACAATGGTTCTTATCGCAACATGGCCATTCCCAGGATTCCCATATAATTTTCCACCTCATCAGACCTAGAGCAGACAACTATAAGAAGAACACATCTATTCTGCTTAGGAATGGAAACAAATTACAGGGTTGGAATTGTGTGGTTTCCTGTTCCACAAATGTTCCTGAGCTTCCTGTGTGAGCTCAGGCATGAACTTAATTCTAGTAAAGAGCAGAAGACAAGTAAGCTTTTGCCTCAGAACACCCAGTCAAGTGTCAAGCTCCATTCTTGTTCTGACTTCTCGCTTTTGCCCTCAGCGTAAGAATAACATCTTCCTCGGATGGTTTTAAATAATGGATGGTAAAATTATCATGATGTGTGACGTCTTTGAACATATTTCATTATATATAAAGTGAGATATAGAGAGATATAGATAGAAATGTAATTTATTTTTACTATACAATAATCATACACTCCATGCCTGGTTATTAATGGCTGAACGTTCAGACTGTGACATGAGCTTTAGACTGAACAGGGAATGTTAGTTTACCCATGTTGCCCATGGGCATTTGATTTCTGTATCACTTGGTTTGCTGAATTTCCCACTCCATCCTGAGTGCCTGACCACACCTTCCCATTATGTAGAACTGATCTCTAGCTTAGATAAGGTAGCTTCCCTTCAGTTAAGTTAAACACACCTTCCTGCCCTTTCCACTCCCACCAGATTACCTGTGTATAATTTGTGATGTATGGTGGGATGATTCGAGTGACTGTGTTACCAGGGTGGTTGCCTTCCTCTCTACTAATTATCTGTTGTATCTACTTTAGATGAATAGGATTGACTATGCGAAAGACTGTGTAAACAGCAGTAAAACTCTACCAAAAACTCTAATTCCTATCCTAACATCGTGTATATTGTGATCTTGGTAGGAATCAGTTAAAATCTTCTATAATCTAAAGAACCCACCTTTCAATTATTGACGAATCAGAATTTTTCCAGGGCACCTGGATTTGCCTTCCATAACTGATATAAAGCTGATAATGCAAAAACTCCAAATACTATGTGCCTAATCACCTGGGTCTTACAAAGAAAACTGGAAGAGTCATTTGACTATAACTCCAAATCAGCTACAATATTATGTAAGGTACACTACACTTTTTGCTTTGAGTGCTTATTTAGCGAGACTTACTTGTCCAAAAAGTTGGACTTTGTGAAAAGTGTTCAGAATTCCTATAGTTATTTAATTCTATTTATTTCATCTAGTATATATTTTCAAAATGTATAGAAGAGCATATGAATATGAATATGAGGCATATTTTTTCTTTTTAAAAATTTTTTTAATCTTTATTTTTGAGAGAGAGAGAGAGAGAGAGAGAGAGTCAGGGAGGGGCAGAAAGACAGGGAGACACAGAATCCGAAACAGGCTCCAGGCTCTGAGCTGGCCCTACGTAGCGCAGAGCCCCACGTGGGATTCAATTCGTGAACCATGAGATCATGACCTCAGCCAAAGTCAGATGCTCAACCAACTGAGCCACCCAAGTGCCCAGAGTCAGATTTTTCTAAGTATAATTTGTATTGATTAGGGAGGGAATTATTTGATATATAGGGAATTTTTTTTTATCAAACAATACCTATTTTTTGTGTCTTTGCAGAGACAACTGAGGAAAGAAAGGCCTATGGATTCAAACTTTATTTACTTTGAGAGAAAGACAAAGAGGAAGAGAAAGAGAGAGAGAAAGAGACAGAGAAAGAGAAAGAGAAGAAAAAGAGAGCAGGCATGCATGCATTAACTCAGGAGGGACAGAGAGAGAGGGAGAGAGAGAATCCCAAGTAGACTCAATGCTCAGCACGGAGGCCATCACGTGGCTCAATTCCAGGACAGCAAGATCATGACCTGAGCTCATATCAAGAGTCAAATGCTTAGCTGAATGAGCCACCCAGGTGCCCTGAGAGACCCAGCAATTCAAATCATTCAAAAACTCAGGTTAAGAAATCTAGTGATTTACAAATTATTCTTGGTTATCACTAGTAAGGTCTTAAATGGGCTTTAGTTATTGAAAAAAATTGTTTAAAGCATTGTGTCATTTTTTTAAACATCATTACCAGGGTAAGACAAATAATTTATACCATGAATTATCACATAGTCTTATGTAAGAGAGGTGAACAGATGTAAATGCAGGTGGATAGCAGAGGATTAAAAAGAAAATTCACCATTCACCACATTGGCATTTCTGTCTAACAACCTTTCAACTACTTATGTAAATGTTCTTGGAACAGAAGGTGGTTTTAATTTGAGGAGGAAAAAAGCCACCTGAGAACAATTGCATTGTTTGTGAGAATTTGTTTTCTTCCTCGCAGGACTTACTCAGGAATAAAATGTTTCCTTCTAAATATTGAAGGTTTCAAAGGAACAGAAAAGATCCTCTACAAGATGGCTGGAAACAGAAAATAAAATACCACTACAAGAAGCAGAGTTAGTGTAGGGGCAGATGACTGTCCCTTGCAGATGTAAGAAAACCTTAGGAATGGTGGTGATAACAGGACAGTGAGATATTTGTGGAAGCAGCATTTAAGCCCTCTGAAACAAGCCAAGAGGAAACACCACAGATAAATCAAGACAGTTCTTGAGGGACCATTACCACAGTCCCAGCAAGCAGCATTTGGAGGCCAAAATTTAACTCACCCCTGAGTACTTCTGTAATTGGATTTGGAATATTTGCCATGATAAATAGTCTACTAAAAATATTGATTGGAAGCATGGTCTGAAATGGAAAACTCTAGGAATGTACAATATGACCCAAAACACTGGGGCTTAAATTCCCACTCTAGCTCTTAATAGCAATGTGACCCAGGGCAAATTATTTCAACTTTGTACACCTCAATTTCCTTATCTGTGAAATGATATTTTAACTGTCTCATTCTGTTGTGAGTAAAATTATTAAGTATAATAAATTGAAATAATTAGAGATGCACTATCTGGGCACTGCTTGGAGGAGAAATACTTACTCCTGAGGGAATATAATATTCCTTCAAATTAGTATTGTGTTGTCCATCATGGTAGATTTCATCTTCCCTCTGTTTCTTAAAATTAGGAAAGTTTAACTAAAAATGATGGAAATGACTGAATCTAATATCATTAACATCATTAGAGTATTTAAATTTGTAGAATGATAACTTTATTACAGAATTTAAAAGAGATTTTTAGGAATGCGAGGCAAAAAAACTACTAAAGTCTTTATTCCTTTTATAGTTTAGCCCATAGTACAGCAATTTGCTATTTTATTTTCTCTCTGTTTTATGCAGTATTCTTAAAAGACAAGTGAGCATAAAAATCTCCTATTAAATAGTTGCATGACTAATTTTTGAAGGTTATATCCCACTTTCTACTGTAAAACTTTTAGAATCATAGTGCCTTACAATAATTACAAAAAGACATGTTTTTCCAAATTCATAAACCAAAGGTTAACCTTATGAAGAGTTTCTTAGAGCTTCACTTTTCTTTTCAGTTATCAGTGTAGGATAATCAAACAGCCCAGAGATTTTCCTCCAAGAGAAGGTACTTGCATTTTTCTTTGCTCCCCACCCACTCCACAGCACTTCCCGTTCGGAAAATAAGAAACTTTAGAACAACTTCTATACTATTTTATTCATCCATAATGAAATTTTGGTCATTCAGGAAAGGCACATGTGAAGATTATTGGGATGTGATATGATCAGCTCTATATTTAGGGACTGTAACTGTTGGCAGTCTTTGGGATAAATTATACTGGTATGAAGAAGGGTATGGCACAGTAGTACAGGAGTGAGACTGACTAAATCATGAGATCATTCATAGCATAACCAGAATGTTACCGGCCTTGTATACACTCACTATAATGGTTCTTGCATTAATGTCATGTAAGACTGGAGCTAATTGAGTGGTATTGCAAAGAATGTAAGAGATTTAAGAAACAGTAGAATGCTGACCAAGCAGCCTCTGAAAAAAATGGTTGGGTGTAGAGCCTCATCAAATGGGAAAGAGAGTTGACTATGAAGCTTCAGGAACATATGACTAGGAGAATCAAGTGAATTAAGAGACTGAGGTTAAAAAAAAATGGAAAAGTCAGAGCAAGTTTGGGAATGCAGAATGAACTATTCTTACAGGTTGAATACGGGACATCAGGACATTGAACAAAAGTGTCTACAATGGAACTAGAAAAAGGTTAAGACTGCAGAAATGTCCTTACAAAGTTAATTTAACTAGAGCTAGTTAGTGACTTAAGCTGCTTTGATATTTTTCAATGCTCTTGAACAATCAAATGTCTTGGGATTAATATCCCTGTTATCATGATTAGTTTCAGACTACCAGTTCTTAACAGAGAAGTTGAAAGGAAAATGAGAACTTATTCTCAAACAATGTAATGTGGCTGGCCCTAAACCACATAACTTTCCCATCTGTTTTCTTCTTGTACTACATACATCCAAATGTAAACATGATGTTGTTTTCCTGTTTAGCACTTGTAAATGTCTCACTCAAATATAAAATACCCAACTCTATTGTATATCCCATTAATGATTTTTATGAACTCCAAAAGGTCCACTTTTTCCAAGTTTCTAACACTTCTACTTCCTCAATCAATTATCCTTTATTAGTTAAAATAAATTATAGCAGCAATATCATTCTCATGACTTCCCCTGTTTCTAAGATAACTTTTCTCTGAAAGATGAGTCATTTGATTTCTGCTTTTGCTGAGTGTAAACTCCAGTAGACACCCACTATGCAACAGGGCATATTGTTTAAGACCATTGTCTCGGGAGCTAGATTGCCTGGGTTCTAACTTTGATTGTACCTTTTGTTTAGCGATTTGGTACTAGAAATTATGCAAACTTTCTGAGTCTCAGTGTTTTCATCTATACCCGAGTATAACAATAACTCCTATTCCATAAAGTATAGTGCTGTATATCTTATGTTTGCCCACTAGATTCCCCTCTTCACTTATCCCTAGCCCACTCTGCGCTTAGAGAGGCCTATTCATATGAACCAAATCATTGAGCTCTCTTGCCTTCTACCTCAGACCAGAGATGGAGCTGCTGGGGTGTGATATGGGGGCATTTATTCTCCTCTCTTCTTTCCAGGTTACTATAGACTGGCTGTAGCCACCTATCAAAGACCACAGCTTTTGGTTGGCAACACTCTTCATATAGTTACAGGTTGAGTTAACTCGATTTGCCCCTTCTGGCCTGGAGCTGGTGAAGATCTCCTGCTATGCTAGTCCTGCGGTATCAATACCCCTCCATGAGGTAGATTCAATTATCCTTGCATTATCTGTTTCAAAGATGCCATTACATTCCTGTTGAAACCCAGGAAGTAACTGGATGGATTAAATACGTCAAGTGCCTGGCATAGAGTAAATTCTACAAAAAGTGTTACATATTATTAGTGATCCTGGATATTTGAAGTGCTTCTGACATTTTTACAACTGTCATTTATATGGAAGGGATAAGTTCTCAATGTTTAACTAACATAAAATAAGTATTTTAAAACCATAACCCGATGCAGTAGCTTCTATTATTATGCTTTACCAACAAGGAAACTGAGGAACAGAGATACTAAGTAACTTGCCAAAGAACATACTTCCAGTAACTGGACAAACCAGAATTTAACCTGTGAGCCAGGCTTCAAAATATTTTCACACTGCCTGTTTTGATACAACTATATCCTCTATGGAGCCAGTAATTCTGACAAGATCTGAGTGCTGGTTATAGCAACCTCCTTCCCCTTTCTCACACACAATCAGATTCCTACTGGTCAAGCCCCAGAGATTCCTCAGTGATTCCTGAGGATGAAAGTGGGAAAGCTGGAAGTGTACCCTTGGCTCTCTTTTCCCACTGGCGTACCTATAAGCTCAGAGACAAACTCAGCATGGGGGAGGGGCAATGTGGTCAGATGTGGCCACTGCTCTTACCTTTCTAACGTAGTCTGTTTTGGTCTCTGTGAAGCAGGGGAGTGCTCCAGCCTCACCCTCATGTTCTAGGATTCTCTCAGTGTTGTCCATGAATAGTCGTTCCTTGTTCTCCACCTATAGGGGAGTCAATTCAAGAAAGAACTATGCCTCCCACCATCTTGATGATGTCACTGCCTTCTGAGCCAGTCATTCTGAAGTCTATTTTTCACTCAGAAGTGTCTTTAGTATCACTTTGTTCCTGTCTTCATGGAGCTCCACAAAAATGTTAATATATATTTTTTTGTTTCCATGTACTCTCATAATTGATATTTGTGCTGATATAAAATTTCTTGACCAAAAATTAGATTATCATGCCTTCTAAAAAAAAATCGGTTGACATGAATATATTCATACATGCACAGTGCACCAAAGAATAGAAGCAGAATTAAGAACTTTAAGCTCATGTTTTAGTGATGGAGCTTGAACACGAACAAAACAAAAATCGTATAACCTTAAATAATGCTAGTACAGAAAAGAAGAGATAGTTATTGGGTTAATTGGACCATTTTTGAGAAAAATATTGAAAGAAATCTCCAAGCAGAGAGCACTTCTTACTATTTCAAACTATTAAACACTATAACATAATTTTAGACATAATTCTAAAACTCAATTCTAATATCTTACTATTTTGAAATAAGGGATATCATGTAATTTTCATTAGATTAAGTTTAAATAAGATACAATTATCAAATAATAGCATATGTTTATGGTGCATATTCAGCATGTTATTAAATCAAAATATCATTCTTTTGTTTCCTAGGTTGATTTATACTATATTTATCTTTCTTAATAATAGTGCCCTTTGTTTTTTTCTGAAGTGGAAACAACTTTACATTTTAGCTATGAAAGAATACTTGCTCTTATGAAATAACACTTTACTTAAAATGTAATTAATTATATTTATTTTAATTTAATATTTAATACACATATATATCATCATAATCTTTAATGAAATTAAATATCTATTAAAGACCTACTATGTGCCAGGTGTTTTGCTAATTAGCATGATGAGAATTAAAAGTAAGATTCATGGGGTGCCTGGGTGGCTCAGTCGGTTAACTGTCCAACTCTTGATTTTTTCTCAAGTTATGATCTAGGGTTCCTGAGTTGGAGCGCTGCCTAGGGTTCTGTACTGACAATATGGAGCCTGCTTGGGATTCTCTCTCACTCTCTCTGCCCTTTCCCTGCTTGTGCTCCCTCTCTTGGTCTCTCTCTTCCTCTCTCTCAAAATTAATAAACATTTAAAATTGTAATAATAATAAAAATAAGATTCAAGATCAGCTCCACAAAGTAACATCTAGTAAGGGAGTTTAGATATAATAATAAAACATTTCAATAATGGAAGAATGAAATATCCTGTGGGAAGCCCCAAAATGAGAAACTTGAGTAGTGACTGAAAATTATCCTGGGAAGTTTAAAGGAGAATTAATTATTTGGGCTGTGTTTTACAGTTTAAAAAGATTTCAAAAGTAGAAAGCATGAGGATTAATAGTGAAGTATTATAGTAGAGAGAACAGCATAAGTACAAGGACAATGCCAGGGAAATTAAGGGCACATTCAATGTAACCAGACTCACCCTCATCTGGGATTTATGGTGTACTAAGTAGAACAGTAGAAAGCAAGCCATGAACAACAGCATGGTGACAAACCATCTCGATTCTTGAATGCCAGCCAAGAAGTTTAGATTTCCTTGTTGAAAAACTGAGTGTTTCAGCTTTAGAAAATGTGTAACACCATCAGTGTGTGGAATAAATTGAGGGTAGGAGAAAATAATGGCAGAGAGACCAGTAAGAAAGCCATTGCAGTAGCTTGCAAAAGTCATTACAGTAAGCTCTTGAATTCTTATAATGTCTCTGTGAATTTAAAGTAGGGGAAATATGTAAGAAACATTGGTATGTCCGGTTCAAAATCACCCATAGAGACTATATGCAATAGACTAGCAAATTTCTTCTCAATAAAGAAGTTTATTATTTGACTAGATGACTTTGTACTTTTCACTTGAGAACCCTTACGAGTAAATAGTTTGTATTTACTCAGTCAAGGGTGGAGAAAACTGTGTAAGACGTAGAGAGCCACGTTTGGGGAATAAGAAACAGTTTTAAGTAAACAGGCAGGTATTACAAAGAATAACTATAATAGACTTTACCCAAGAACCAAAGAGCTCCCTGAAGTGAAGCAAAGATTATGCTATAGGAGGGCCTGTGCATTTATGAATACTAACTCACCCTCAGGCTCTAGAGCATGGCAGCTTGGATGTTGCCACTCAGACCTTCTGCATTTTTGTAGGACCAGACCCTTACGTCTTGACAACCGTTGTGACCTTGAGCCCATGTGCCCTGCATGTGCCCCCCTGGCTGGCTTCAGTACTGTATGCCTACTCTCAACAGCTATCTAAAGTTATTTTTCTGGACATCCATTATCTTCCCGCACTTAAGGAGTTGAAATTCTCATGATATCAGTAGATAAGGAGGTGAATGTCTTGCTTTAAGTAAGTCTTATTAAGATACTCAGAGCAGATAGGCACCTGGGTGGCTCAGTCCTTTAAGCCACCGATTTCAGCTCAGGTTAGGATCTCATGATTCATCAGATGGAGTGCCATTCAGTCTCTGCACTGACAGTGTGGAGCCTGCTTGGATTCTCTCTCCCCCTCTCTTCTGCCTCTCTCTTTCTCTTTCTCAAAAATAAATTAATAAGCATTACAAAAAATGATACTCAGAGCAGAGCAACCCCACAACCCTTAAAACATTCAGAGCAGGGTCTCTTGGGTGGCTGAGTTGCTTAAGCTTCTGACACTTGATCTCAAGTCCAGATCTCAGGATCTTGAGTTCAAGACCCGATTTGGGGCTCTGTGCTGGGCATGAAGCCTACTTAGAACAAAACAAACAAAAAACACAGAGAGCATATAAAAATAGTATTTAGTATGGTTAAAGAGCAAGTGCCTTCCTGGCATTCAGATGTTTTTATTTCTTAGCAAGGGAGTATGCTTTAGGAGTTTAAAGACCCACTTTAAGAAAACACCCACCAAGCTGTAGTGCTATTGTTTACTTTCCTATGCAAATTTTAAAAATCACCCAGAATTTTAATGTTCATGGAATATTTGTTCTCACTTCTTTATATTCATAGTAATATGATGTATGCAGCTGTTTATTCATTAGGGACAGTTGGTTTATGATCAGTTTGGAAATAAACGTGAAAAACCATAGAGCTGCTTAATAACAGTAACAAAACAAAGAATATAACATATAAACTAAACTTATGATGAATGTATACTATGCCTTCTTTCTTAAATAACTCATTTTAATTAGTTATTCACAATGCAAGAGTATTTAACTTCCCTTTATTATGGAAATAGGTAATCAGAATATTTTCCATAATTTTGTAAATGTTTAACTTCATATTCCTTTTTCTTTCTCCAATTATTACTTTATTTTTTATTTATTTTTAATATATGGATTATTTTTTTACATACAATCTTTTATTAGTTTCATGTGCACAACATAGCGATTCTACAATTCTATGTTACTTGGTGCTCACCACAAAGTAGTCACCATCTTTCACCGTTCAATGTTATTATAATATTATTGACTATATTTCCTATACTGTACTTTTTGTCTCCATGACTTATTTATTTTATAACGTGAAGTTTGTACCTCTTAGTCCTCTTCACCTATTTTGCCCATTCCCCCCAATCCCTTAACTTCTTATTCTTAAGGAAAATTCTGACTATTCCCAATTGAGTTATTGTTCTAATACAGTTTTGCATTCAAACACTCTAAAGGTGACCTTATTACTTAAAAATAGTTTAATAATATTTTATTATTATCACCATTATCAGAATTTAATTGCATATATTAAGACAGAGGAAAATAACATGTCTCAAAAGATCATTTGAGTCAAAAAGGAGTCCCTTATTTGAAATGAAAGATCAAAGCAAAGGTTTCTTCCCACCAAAAGGGATGTATTTGCTAACATGACAGAAATGAAAGAATAATAACTTTAACATTGAGTGTCTTTCATCATTGTCAAATTTATAGGAATTTGAGAGTAGAAAGTGGAAAACAGAAATTGTATATAAACAATATAGATATCAGGGGTGCCTGGGTGGCTCAGTCTGTTGAGCATCCTACTCTTGATTTCGGCTCAGGTCATGATCTCACGGTACCTGAGTTTGAGTCCCATGTCAGGCTCCACACTGACAGCATGAAGCCTGCTTGGGATTCATTCATTCTCTCTCTCTCTCTCTCTTTCTCTCTCTCTCTCCCTCTCTCCTTGTCCCTCCCATGCTCTCTCTCTCTCAAGTAAATAAAATAAACTTAAAAAAAAAAACTAAAAATAAAGTGATTCTTCAAGACCACTATACAAAAACATAAACATTTCATATTTTGTGTTCCTAATTCTCCAGTGACATATTTTAGAACACTGGGCTATATATAAAAAATTTTATAAGCATACATACAAAGTTACTAAAATTCTTTGAACATTTAAGGGAACCACATTATTACATAAAGGAGAGATTTTCAATATGGAATTTTCAGGTAAAAGAGTCTATTTCCCACATTCTAATATAAGCATTCTGGGAAAATCCATCTATTAATTTGATTTTTTCAAAATGTCCTTGTGTGAGTTTGGCTAATGTCTGAGACTTATGTAATTTCACTTTCTAGAAATAAGCTAGAAAGGAAAGTAATATATGGCTTCATTTTTTAAGTGAAAAATTAGAAAAATAATTTATTTTGTATTTTTTAATTCTTTTTGATTTATTTTTGAGAGTGGGGAGGGGCAGAGAGAGAGGGAAACACAGAATCTGAAGCAGGCTCCAGGCTCTGAGCTGTCAGCACAGAGCCTGATGCAGGGCTTGAACCCACAAACAATGAGATCATGACCTGAGCTAAAGTCGGAGGCTTAACCAACTGAGCCACCCAGGCATCCCTAGGAAAATAATTTAATTAAGATGTTTGTAAATAGCATAATATAGTCACTAGTAGAATATCTTACAAATTATAAAAGGGTAAAATAGAAAAGAAAGTTAATACATATTGTCAGAGAAGAAATGCAAGAAAATAAAAAGTCAAATACCAGAAAAAAAATAACAGAAGAGCAACAACAGTCATAGCAATAAATGTAAATATGTCCTCATTTAAAAAGAAAAGCTCTCAGATTGATCTAACTACTAAATTCTACACATTATCTGATGCAGACCCAAACAATACAGAATTATATCACTATGTAAGAAGAGAAAATGAAATATGTGATAAAAGATCTAATATCTAAGAAAAAGGAACCCATTAAATTCGTTATCATATCTCCACAAGATATACTCATTAAAATCATGTTATTGAAGAAGATGTAAGGTTATAGCAATATGCTCAAAATATGAATAAAAAAGATATTCTAATGTTATACATTTTATTACGTTATATATACAAAGAGGTTTTAACTACAGTATATGTCAATATATCTAGATACTACAGATAGCTCAACATGCAGATAGATATGGATATAAATATAATGTGTTTATATAACAAGGAAAATAACAAAGATACACACCAAAATATTAATGGTCATGATACCTGAATAATGTGATTGGCAGTAGTCTTCCTCAAAGTTTTGAAAGTTTCGAAATTATGCTTCCCACCCAATTTTATTTTTATAACATACCAAAGGGTGAGGAAGGTACAACTCAAGTGTGCTTTGTTACTTCTTAATAAAAAATTTTTAAAAATAAAAAAATAAACACCTAATCATTTAAAGAAAGAAGTATACAGTTCTCTTGGACTCAAAATTTATTGACATTACTTTGTAGAAAAAGATTAGCTAATGCTTAAAACATTAGAAAGATATAAATTACATGTTATTTGCTTCAAATTTTTATTTGTTAATATTCAGGAATGTTAGATTCCATAATAAAAGCTGCATTTTCTACTTGTGAGCTTAACACATCATAACAATTTTCTACCACTATTGGTCCCCACTATACAAATAATTGCTTCTTTGTTTCAAATTCACTATTTATAACACTTAAAGATTTTCTTGTGGAAGAAAATAGTATTTAAGTCTAAACAGTTGAATTTAATTATGATATTTTGTTAAAATATATTTATTAAAGCACAATTTTGTAATGTATTATAGTTTAGATTACATTTTAGTTTGAGAATAAGTAGAGTTATTTCCATTTATAAATATAACTTTAAACAGAGTTCATCAATACTGACACTGCTGACATTTTGGACTGAATAATTGTGATCTGTTGAGTTAAGGCTAGGGTGATAAGAAGTGGAAAGGATTTCTTAATACATAAAAGATGGTGAAAGGATTTGAGAGGCTAGTGATTCATGTCATTTACTGAACCGTGTTAAGTATTTCAAGGTCTCTAGAAATTTTACAACTATGGTAGGCTCAAATCTTGATTTAGTAAACTGAATTTGCTGTGAAGATTCCTTCTGACTCCAGACAGGGCTTTCATCTGAAAGATCACAAAGAAAGCCTAGTAATAATAGAGTATCAAATCCAAAGTGTATTTTAACATGGACCATCTCCTTCAGAATTGCCTACATACAAGTAACAGTCATAGGTAAACATTAATGCTTGAAGACTGTTACTTTAGAGTTCCAAAGATCTAAGCCTCTCTCTAGGCATGCCAAGGAGCTCCAATTTTATGTAACTGTCCTAAAATCATTTTAGAAGGCTTCAGAACACCTGACAGGACTGCCAAATAGATTGGAGATGAACTTCATGAAAAAATATAGATCACAATAGTTCACATATATTTATTTTACTGCCAACATCAGTCCTTTCAGTGATGTTTTGGTGTTATTTTGGAAGCTCTTCTAGGATTAAGAGCACCAATCAGTATATCAGTGATCCTGAATTTTTAACTATACAAGTTTACCCCCAAAACAAAAAGTTCTCTATGCCAACTTACATCTACACAAGAGAACAATCGCTGTGAATGAAGACATTCTATGACACAGTATGGTAACAAGAGACTCTCCTAATAGTTCACTATCTCTCTATTCTCTGCCAAAAATAAAGTGTCTTGAGAATAGCACCATTACAAAGAGATAGGTAATATGCTGTCTACTCCAGATAAGTTGGGAGGAATCACAACATATCTCTTGCATCTAAATTCCTTTTGAGTCTTTATTTTTAGAGATTATGGAAAACTGATGTAGGCTTTTGGCTTCTTCCCCCAATCAGTCCTAAATATACCATATAAATAAGAAGACATTGATAGATCAAAGAATAAAATGTTTTTCAGTGTGTGTGAAAATGGGCAGCACAGAAAAGCTGGTTATTTGTTCCAGATAAAGAATACTTGGGTGGATCTTTTAGTTGTCTTTTCCCTATATTTGCTAGGTAATTCACTGTCTTCTTTTAAAATGTGCAGGTGAGTATGATGGTTGATTTTATGTGTCAACTTGGCTAAGCTAACAGCACCCAATCATGTAATCGAACACTAATCTGTTGCTTTAGAGTTTCCAAAGGTCTAAGCCTCTCTCTAGGCATGTCGAGGAGCTGTGAAGGCATTTCGTAGATGTGATTAGCATATATAATCAGTCAACATTAGTAAAGATTATCCTCAATAACGTGAAAAAATCCTACCCAAACAGTTAAAAGCCTTAAGAGGAAAAATTGAGGTTTCCTTGAGAAGAGATATTTCCTCAATGCATAGTAGCCACTCCTGCCTGAGTTTCCAGACTGCTGAAATGCCCCTACATGTTGGCTTTGCCAGCCCCCACCACCTCACAACCCCACAATTATGTGAGCCAATCCTCTTTCCCTCTGTGTTTGTTTCAGTGTCTGTGTCTGTGTCTCTGTGCATGTGTGCATTAACTCCTATTGATTCTGTATCTCTGGAGAACACTGACTGATACAGAACTTGATATTAAGAGTGGTGTTTCTAGAAGAACAGAATCTTGAGGATGAGTTTTCTTAATTGGTTGTGTGAATTCTGGAATTGGTTCTCATTCTTGTTAAATTTAAAGATACTAATGACTATATTTCCAGTGGTTAAAAATGCATTGATTTCCAGTGGTTACAAAAGGCATTGATTAGATAGAGGCAGAGTTACAGGGGTATATACTATTCATTCTGTTTCTCTGGAGAACTCTGACTTGATACAGTGGCCTAATATCAAGATTGCAATCAAGCTTTGTTGGGGTGGAAAATGGATTAAATGGTACAGGCAGACCCAGTAGCCTTTGATATGCCCCACACAGCCTTCTCCAGACTCTACAATCTGTGACATTAAGACCCTGGGGGAAAAGTCTTACAGAGGAGTTTCAGAGAAGAGTGATGAGGAAATTACAGTAGAGACAGTGGTAACATGGAGCATCTTTCATTCAGTAAGTTATTTACTCACCACCCTAATATACTTTCCTCATTCACCATCTTCAACTCTAAACTTACACAGAGGTGTACCAACCAGAGATCAAATTTTAACTCATCTTTGCTCTTTTCCTCAAAGAAATATAATTTAACCAGAAAAACTAGTGAGATCTCTGAAGAATAAAACCTCTACAGAAGAAAGACAACAAACAGGTTAAAAATAAAAGATGAAGAAAATCAATGAACCAGTAAGAATATGAATTTAAAATAAGCAAAATAAATATCCTCAAAGAGATCAGAAAAGTTATAGTAACATGAATCAAGGTCAGATCTTTAGAGAAAGGGATATATAAAATGCATAATAGCTGAAATAAAAATATCAAATATGAATTTAATAGCAGAAAAAGAAAGTTACTACATTAGAAGATCAGGTCAAGAAATTCTCCTATAAAATATCAGAAATGGATAAAGATAAATTATGTAAAAAAAAGGTTAAGGATATAAATGGTCGAAGTATAAGAAGAAAAACATAAAAGATAAAATCTTTTAGATAATAAAAAGGGATAATTTCTAAGAATTCAAGAAAGATTAAAGCTTCAAAAAGACTCATACACACTCAAATCTAGATAAATTATAGTGGAATTCAAAAATATGTAAAATAATATGACAATTCTCCAAGTTTGTAGAGAGAGTGGATGTGCCTTAAAGTAAGCATCAGATTGACATAGCAAATTATTGACACTGTAGGCAAGAAACCTGAGTTACATTATTTTCAATTTACTGGAGACAACTCAAATAAATTAATGCTATAATTTTATACTAGGAAATTCTCATTTAAAGAAACACAAAATAAAAATGTTTTCTAATACACAAAGTCTCAAAAGCTTTAAAATGAAAGAAACTACTTGAAATTATACATGGAGGAAATAGCCATATAAGGGCAAAAGTAAATCCAAGAGGATACTAATGCATAAATAGTATGTAAGCGTGAGGAAATAACTTACTGAATTGACTACTATCCATATGCAATAAACAAAAATTATTCAAAAGAGCACATACATAAACTCAAAATATTACTGGAATTATGGTGTTGGAGGTTGGGATAGAGAATGAGCAATTAGAAAATAAATTCATGCCAGGTATATAGATAAGGAAGAAAATGTTATGATGGCAAGAAAATGATAGAGAGAAAGATTCCCCCCCCACACACACACCCTTTTTTTTTTTTTTTTAAGACAGAAAGAGAGTGTGAGCAGGGGAGAAGAAGGGCAAAAGGAAAATTCCAAGCAAGCTCCATGTTCAGCCTGGAACCTAATTTGGGGCTCAGTCCCATGACCCCAGGATCATGACCTGAGCTGAAATTAATAGTCTGACACTCAACCACTGACTGAGCCCCCCCAACGACCCAAGAGCAAGTTCTTAAAGGACCTTGATTAATTAGACACCAAATGAAACACACAAAAAGAGGAATTTATAAATTCTGCATACCTGCAAAAGAAAATTCTATGTATTCACTTATACAAAATTAGAGGAGGGTGGTAGATTTAAAAAGCTTGATAGTAAAAGAATGTAGGAAGAAAACAAACTTTAAAAAAAAAAATGGGGCACTTGGGTGGCTCAATTAGTTGAGCAGCCTACTCCTGATTTCAGCTCAGGTCAGGATCCCAGGGTCGTGGGATTGCATGAGATGCAAGAGATACATTGTGATTCCTACCAACTTATCTGGTTTGTGGGATAGAACCCATACTCAGCCTGCTTGGGATTCTTGCTCTCCCTCTCTCTCTCTGTCCCTCCCCCACTTTTGTGTGCATGCTCTCTCTCTCAAAAATAAATAAATAAACATTTTTTAAAAAGGAATGGAGGAAGATATGCAAGGATAAATGAACCAAAGGAAGGCAAGTGTCAAATTTTTAACAGTAAACCATCATTAAAAACCAATAATATAAGTAATCCTTAAATATAAAGCTCTGTAAATAAACATGAGAGAAAATTCTGTGACTTTCATTTTGTAAACTGTAACAGTTTTCTTACAGGCCACAAAAATCATGAATCATGGTAGTAAAACTCCAGAGTATATAAAGAACCCTTGCAACTCACTAATAAAGAGACAAATCCAATTAAAATAAATGGGCAAAACCTTGAATGGACATTTCAAAAAGGAGTATGTAAAAATAGCCAGTAAGAATTTGAAATATGCTGAACATCATTAGAAATCAGTTAAAACCACAAGGAGATGGTACTTCAAATTCCAAAATGGCGAAAATTAAAACGTCTGACCACACCAACTGTTGGCAAGAACTTGGAGCAACCAGACTTTTAAACCACTATACCCCATACAAACACTTTGCAAAACTCTTTGGCAGTGAAACATCTATTATTTGAACAAGCAGTTTCACTCCTAGATATTTATGCAACAGAAATGAAAGCATGTATCAGAAGAAGACCTCAAAGCTGCTGTTCACAACAGCTTGATTCATGTTGATTTAAATTGAAAATAACCCCAAATAATTGTCAACAGAAGAATGGATACACAAATTGCAGTATGTTCATTTAATACAGCATCCTTCAGCAACAAAGGGGGCAAATTAATAACACATGCAACAATATAGATGATTCTCCAAAAATATCGCTTTGAATAAAAAGACACATAAAAGAACAAACTGTGTAAGATCTATTTGTAGACATCAGACAGGGAGGGGTTGTGTCTGTGGGCAAGAAAGGCTCTCTGGAATTTAGGCTGCAGGTACTAAGAAATATCTGAATCTATCAAAGTTACCCATTTCAATTATTACAGTCATACTCTTATTCAATAGACACATTAAATTTAAATAGATATTTAGGGAGGCTATGAATTCAACTTACTCTGGAATTCAGCAACCCAGAGAATTAGACTCTGTTTCTGGTTTTTGGTGTTAACATTATGACTTCAAGGATAAGATTCTATTGGGGGCGCATAGCAGATCTCTTATCTTCTGGCATTCAGTGAGCAGACATTTTAAAGCTTTAAGCTTATAATTTTTTTTTTCTGTCAGTCCTCTAAAGAAGCTAAAAATATTCAGCCCAACACACAGTCTTACTTAACAAGCTCTTCATTCTAGGTGATTCCAGCCAGAAATATAAGTAAATCGTTCACAGCTATGTACCTTAAACTACCATTGCATCACTCTGATCTTAAATTCTAGAATCTAGAAGGATATTCCACTATTTTAAAGCCCTGCCACATCAGTTTAGTTATTTCACCTTCGATTTTCTTGAGACTCTCTGACCCTCAGCATCTCCAGGTAATATTTACTCTATCAGTCTGTATTTAGAACAAGAAGGAAGAATCCATTCTAAGCTATTTAAACAAAAAGGGATTTATTGCAGGGTGTTAAGTGGCTTAAAAAATTTTTGGAAGGGATGATGAGAACTGAGTCTGATCTTTTAGGAGTGAGCCAAAAGCCACCTCAAAGAATTAGACCTCCAACTGCTACTGTAGCCAAGATCAGGTGGCTGCCTGTCAAATTGGGAAGCTGCCGCAATGTACCCTCTGCTACAATGTGTGTTTCCATTACACGAATTAGCTTACATATGAGTGTTAAATTAGGTAATAAGAAAAGTATGTATAAAAATTGCATTGGTTTATAAGAATTTTTCCCAGTTTGTTAGTCTTCCATAGTAAATAATATCTGAAGGCCAAGTACATGAATACAGTCTAGTGCAGCAAACACCAATAGGTGGCGCTCTGTCCCTGAACATACCATTCACCCTCACCTCCTTTCTCCTGGGCTCAGTTTGCCAGGTATTCTTGGAAGGGCTTAATGTGTAATTTTCTCCTGTCTCTGTGTAGTTGCCCTTACTTCGATAATGTAGCATAGCACAAAGAATTTGAGGAACACATATGTCACCTTATATCAGAAAATCCTGTTCAGTAACCTCTGTCAGAAGCTGTATTATTAAAATGGATGTCATTAGACCCACCATTCTATTCATTTTTTGTATGACACTTCTGATTGCTGGAACCTGAATCATATCCAGAGCATAAGAAGCAAGACAGCTGAGCCAAAGTAGTTTTAGCTAGTTTTTTTTTAAGTCTTTGCATTCTAGAAAGCAGGGCAGTGAATTGTTGAATCAACCAACCTAAAATATCTATCAAAGAGGGGGCTGTTGGCAGCTGGAACCAAGGAAATATAAAGAAAGTCACAAGGAAACAACTCTTTAAAAAATCCACTAAGATCTTCACAATAAGAGGAGCAGGAAAATCTGCATTTGCCTCACAAAAGAATCTGATGCCACATTACTACTGCACTGGTTATTTTAAGATGTTTTCTGGCTTTTTCTCTACAACTTCTTTCAATCCTGAAAGAGCTCCCAACTCCACAGAAAGAAAGAAAAAAAGGAAGAAAGAAAGAAAGAAGAGAGCAAGTAAGAGAAAATGGACAAGAAAGAGAGAAAATATCAAATATCAACTCTTCCTTGTATTGCAGACTCCTAAGTCCAAGTTAGGGTTTCCCTACGAGGGAGGGAGAAAGATTTCAATTATATAAAGGGTTAAGTTTCCTGTTTTAGTATCTATTGTTGACCAAAATTAATATGGGATATATTTTATATTTCACCCAGAGCCAGGAAAAAAGGTTTATACATTTGGAAATCATAAGACCTGAAGTGAGAGGAAAAAATCATTTGCTTGCATCCTCCTGTGTGTATCTCATTCAACAGATCTCTTAACCTTACCTTAGATGATATTTATCTCAGATGACAGAGGGTTTTAAATTCTTCACTTTTCTACGATATAATTATTCAACTATGGCCATGGTATAGCTTCTTATGGGCAAAGTATACTTGCCTTTATCTTGACATTGGACTTCAGCATAAAATTCCTTTGGCCAATGGAATGTTAGTGGAAGATATATAAGTAGAGGCTTGCAATGTGGTTGTGGAGTTTGGCTTGCCTTCCTTAATCCTGGTGATGAACCATGAGAAGAAAAAGCCATTAGCAAGCCACTATATTTCAAGCTGGATCACAGAAGAAGATACATGGATTTAGCCACATGCATTGGGTACATGTTGGAGCGAGAAGATTGAGCATCATGAGCAACAGACTTGGACACAGTCTCTAGTCTGGAGTTGGGATCCTGAAGCCTAGTTTCTGGAATACAGCTTAAATCAGCCACAATGTTGTCACTCCATGACTCATTAGTATCTTTAAATTGAGTGGTTTGTTATACAGCATTATTGCAGCAATAGCTGACTAATACACATCACTATTTCAATTAAATAATTTTGTTCCTTACCATAATACATTGTTATGACTCATCTAGTTTACAAACTTTACTTAATGTCTTTGAGTAAGGAGCTGATGTTAAAACCACTATCAGAGAAATAATTAGAAAACAATAACTTTACATAATTCTGAGTAAGATTTTAGCACAACTAACAATATATTTTCTAACCCTGCACAAGTATTTCTTGCTTTTGCAGAGTGTCTCTTTTTTGTTGGTTTGAAGACTAGGTGAAAATGTCTTCATGGATAGAAAAAACTCTAATAGCAGTAAGTTTATAGGGGGATTTATGTTTGCTTGGATGAATTTTATCAAAAATAGTCTAGTCTTTAAAAAGAACTCATGCTAATTGTACCGATCATCAAAAATATTTATGAAACAAAAAGGTATGCAAATGTCACATATAAACTAAATTTCCTATATTATTTCTTTTGATCTTTCATTGCAATGCTGAGAAATTCCTATTTTAATAATCATTTCTTTTTTACAAATAGGAAGACTGAGGTTAACTTTTTTTGCATAAAATGTCAGTAAACAAAGTTTATCTGTTTACTACTTGAATATGTTTTCAGTATGTTTAATAGATATAATTGAAAATATTTTAAAGTTTTAAAACTGTTAATGTTATTTCTCCCTCCCCACTTTAAAACCATCTATTTAAGCCACTTCCTAACCATCAGTACTCCACGTGTGGCACAGTGATGATGAGTAAAATGTACCCTAAAATTTCCATCAAAGAAGTTCGTAGAAAAATCTTTCAGAGTAAGAATATAATGCCTATCTTTCAAAATAGAAACAACAACAAAGTAGCCTAGAAAAATTAGTCCCTTCAAAAACATGAGTGTCTACTAACGTAAAGAAAACATTTTAAGTAAATTAATACTGCTGACATCTTTACTTCTGTCAGTGCAAGCTGACTCAGGTGATCTAAAGAGGAAAAAAAAAAAAAACCAAAAAACTTAGAAATATATGAGTAAGTCGTAAAGCCTAACAGGCAAATGTCTCCATGTACTAAGAGCAAAGTAACGGCAAATGGATACCAGAATGGCAAGTTATGTAGGACCAGTGTAACTTGTGTGTGTGTGATCTGAAAATAGTGAGGTCCTTTGCCTTTGAGACATAACGACAGCCCTGTCATGCTCTAATACTCCACAAGGCAGTAGAATGATTGGAGCCAATATTAACTTGGACAGTTCTCGGGAGTTTCTATTTAGCAACAGCTGTATGACTACACAACCTAATATTGTACAACCAGATAGTGAAATAACACATAATCTTTTGGTCGTGGGGCACTGTTACATAAATGCATCTATGTTGTTCATTTGAGTGCTGCCAGCAATGGTTTATTAGATTAAAAACAAAGGGCTCAAGTAGAAACTACACAACATGCAGTTGTAATAATCTTCCCTTCCACCCTTCACAGGTGTGTTAGTGTGGAACATACACCCATCTGGTAAAAGCCCATTTCTATTTCCTTGTAAAGTGGTGTATCAGTGCTTAAAGATTTGGGTAATTGAAGGTGAGTGTGATCTTCAACTTAGCTATTTACTACTCATCTGACCTGAGGTAAATATCAAATTCCTCAGTTGTAAAATGAGGGAAACAATTGTAGTTTCTTCAAAGAGTGCTTCAAGCTATGTCAACTAATATATGCCAAGCCCTTAGCACAGTAACTCAGACATGGTAAGTACCAGAATATAGTTTTGCATTATCAATCATACCGTTAATCTGTTTTCATATGCTTTTTCTCAGTACTTGAAGTTTTCCCGCTCCATGTTTTAGACCACTTAATTAAAATACACATGTAGGTGATGTCCTTAGAAAAAATGTGAGATGGATGGAAATGATGACAAGAGGAGAGAGATCTAGAAGAATCGAATAAAGAATGTCAGTGGAATAGCTGTAAGGTTTTGCTGTGTTCAGAGTTGCGCTGATGTAGTAGTTTAACAAGTCTAGAAACCAGTTGGTGCAATTCTCTCATTAAAACCCAATAAAACATGTCTTGTTCTTCCTGCCACCTGCCAGAAGAAAACCACCAGTGATGTATTCATCTAGATCAGCGCTTCTAAACCATATAACAAGTATTTTCTAAAGTTCCTTTATTGCCAAAAGACATCTGTAGAAAACGTAACCTAAAACCACTCATTAGAATAATTCAAAGTCACACATTATTGATGCAAAATCATCAATCAAAATCAATCAATCAATTAGATTGATTCAAGTGAATCAATCTAATGCCCTAACTGTAAAGGAAACATGATGTATAGTAAAATAATTGGCTACAATAAAAGACCTGACGAAGTACTTAGATTCTTGTACTTCCTTACAGTAAATTTGGACTTAAGAGTTTAATATAATAAGGGCAGGGAAATAGAAGAACAGGGATGTGTGTGGATACTAAAATAATAAGTGGTGTTAGGTGGACTAATAGTCGTTAATTGTTGGTAAGAAAATGAATAATAGCAACAACTAAAACTACAGACCAGTGATGTCCAATATGGTAACCAATAGCCCTGAATGGCTATGGAGCCCTTGAAATATATGCCACTGAAGAACTGAATTTTTTAAATATATTTTTTAACATTTATTCACTTTTTGAGAGACAAAGACAGAGTGTGAGCAGGGCAGGGGCAGAGTGAGAGGGAGACACAGAATCTGAAGCAGGTTCCAGGTTCTGAGTCGTCAGCCCAGAGCCCGACATAGGTCTCAAACCCACGAATCGTGAGATCATGACCTGATCCAAAGTTGGACACAACCAACTGAGCCACCCAGGCACCCCTGAAGAACTGAATTTTTAATGTTATTTAATTTTATTTAAATCAGGCTTATATTAAAAACTAAATCAGGGTAAAATATCTCCATAACACTTACATTGACTAATTATAGGTTGAAATAATAATTGGGAGATGTAGTATGTTAAATACACTATATAATTAATATTAGATTCCCCTAGTTCTTTTTGCTTCTCATAATATGACTATTAAAACTTTTTAAATATATAGATAGCTCACATTTGCTGCTTGCACCATCTTTCTCTGGCATGGTGTTGTCAGAGTGGAAAACCTTTGAGGATGGTAGCAGGATAAAATTAACAATTAGGAATATTTCTAGTTTGTTTCAGTATGTAATTTCTATAACCAAGATATGTCATTTCAATATGTAAATGTATTTCTGCATTACAAAAATTACATATATATAATATTAAAATTTTATTAATGAAATTCAGTGCAAATTCTCAATTTTATATATATACTATCGAAGTTCAGAGTATGTTAAAAGGAATCTCATGTCTCCTCTGCTTTGCATGCACGTTGGTGATGACACTTGTCAGAATTGCACCACCAGCCCTGATGACTGTTTCACCCAAATACGTTGTTGGAAATCTAGAGTAATTTGCTTCTTTCCAAAGAAGTGTGTAGAAGTTTTAGCCACATCCAAACCTTTCATAGTTAGATTGATTAAAGTGTGCTTTGGCCCCAACATTGGATTTCAGTTCAATTAAAATTTTCTGAAAATTTTGGCTAACATGTTCTTTATCTGCTTCAAAAGGATTAATTTGCCAATCCAATTTTGTAAATTAAACTAAATTTTTAAAAAATCGAATCGTCCTCTGTTTAGTAGCCATTCAAATGAAAGCAACTTATTTGCATTTATCTGACTTCTGTAAAGATAAAAGCTGTAAAAATGTTTGATGCAAAAAATAAACTTAAATAATACCTGTTTATTGGCAAATCCTATAATAATTCTGTTCACTATGAGATTGGTCTTAATTTCTAGCATTTTATAAAAGATCCCATTTAACTTTGCAAATATATAAATATATCTGCAAGATATGTTATAACATTTTGAGATATTTGAATTGTGACGCTTATTTTTTTAATGAGTCAGAGATTCTTTGATTATTTTAAATAATAAAAAATTAAAACTGCACACTGAAAATTCACCTTACTTCTTAACACAAACTCTCTGTATTACCATTGCATAGTTCCCTCTTAATTTTATTTGTAACACTGAAAACAACATTTATTGATTTTGAAGTATTTCTTTAACATCCCAGATGTCAGTGAAAATACGTACTGAATTACTAACACCCTACAGCTATTAATGTCAGTTATAAACGCACATTGTAGGTCCATCATAGCTGCTATTTACAGCAATGAGAGTTGGAAAGCTGATGTTTTCACATGAGGTATTTTTAAAGCCTTTGTTAGTTGATAAACTCCATGTATCTATTCTCAGTAGTTTTGAAAGTAGCATTCTCTTCATGGTTTTTTTTTTTTTTTTTTTTTTTACTCTTTACAAACCCTACATATATATGAGCAGTAACAATTCATTTTCACATAGGATACTTTTACCCATTATGTGAAAATTTGCTTGACTGCCGTTCATTACACAGCTGATTTTCAACATTTTTCATAATCTCATCAAGCTTTCTTGACAAAATATCATTGCTTAGTGAAACACAAAGATCTTTCCCATTTGAACTTTTTTCTATAAATAAAAATAACCTCTCAATCAGTTGTAAAGATTCATTTTCTTTAATATTTTTTTATTTTTCATATTGTGTAATATACTGTTCTATTCTGTAAAAAATAATAGACCTTTATATCTCTGATTAGGATTATTTAAAACAGTTTGGCTGCTGTAATACAATTTTAAAACTTTTCCTATGAATTTCAGCAGTATGATATATCCTTGTTAATTTCATCAACGTGTTTCTTTGTGAAATTTGCATTAAATTTCACTAGTTTAAAGGATTTCTTTAAAAATGTGTTGTTAGATTAGGAATATGAGAAATTTCCACATGGAAGGATTTTAAAGATCTTGATAGTTTCATAATTAGAACTGTGGGAAAATCCCATTTCTTTTTTTTTTTTTTTTAAATTCAAGTTAGTTAACATACAGTATAGACTTGGCTTCAGGAGTAGAATCCAGTGATTCATCTTTTACATGTGACACCCAGTGCTCATCCCAGAAAGTGCCTTCCTTAATGCCCATCCTTCATTTAACTCATCCTCCCACCCACTACCCCTCCAACAGCCCTCAGTTTGTTCTCTGTGTTTAAGTCTTTTATGGTTTGCTTCTCCCTGTTTTTATCTTATTTTTCCTTCCCTTCCCTTATGTTCATATGTTGAGTTTCTCAAATTCCACATGTGAGCAAAATCATATGATATCTGTCTTTCTCTGACTAATTTCATTTAACATAATACCCTCTAGTTCCATCCATATTGTTGCAAATGGCAAGATTTCATTCATTTACATAACCAAGTAGTATTCCATATGTACACACACACACACACACACACACACACATGCACACACCACATTTTCTTTATCATTCATCAGTCAATGGACATTTGGGCTCTTTCCATAATTTGGTTATTATTGATAGTGCTGCTATAAACATTGGGGTGCATGTGCCCCTTTGAAACAGCATGCCTATATCCCTTGGATAAATACCTAGTAGTGCAATTGCTGGGTCATAGGGTAAATCTATTTTTAATTTTTTGAGGAAACTCCATACTGTTTTCCAGAGAGGCTGCACCAGTCTGCATTCCAAACAGCAGTGCAAAGGTGTTCCCCTTTCCCACATCCTCACCAACAGCTGTTGTTTTGTGAGTTGTTTATTTTAGCCATTCTGACTAGTGTGAGGTGATATCTCACTGTGGTTTTGATTCATATTTCCCTGATGATGAGTGACATTGAGCATCTTTTCATGTGTCTGTTAGCCATCTGGATGTCTTCTTTGGAAAATTGTCTATTCGTGTCTTCTGCTCATTTCTTCACTGGAGTATTTGTTTCTTGGGTGTTGAGTTCGGCAAGTTCTTTATAGATTTTGGATACTAACCCTTCATCCGATATGCCATTTGCAAATATCTTCTCCTTTTCCATTGATTGCCTTTTAGTTTTACTGATTGTTTCCTTAGCTGTACAGAAGCTTTGTACCTTGATGAAGTTCCAATAGTTCATTTTTGTTTTTATTTCCCTTGCCTCCGGAGACACGTCTAGTAAGAAGTTGCTGTAGCTGAGGTCAAAGAGGTTGTTGCCTGTTTTCTCATGTAGGAGTTTGATGGTTTCCTGTCTCACATTTAGGTCTTTCATCCATTTTGAACTTATTTTTGTGTGTGGTGTAAGACAGTGGTTCAGTTTCATGCTTCTGCATGTCGCTTGTCCAGTTGGGAAAATCCCCTTTCTGTAGGCTCGTCATAGCTATCAGTGTGAACTACACCTGTTTACATCTTTTTAGAATCTTGCTTTTCAGTATTTTATTCTCCTGAGATCCTGTCTATAGCCACAATTACTTTGGAATACCCATAAGTCATCTATTCCATTTGCATTAGTCTCACTGACAAGCACATTCATGATGGGATAATTTGGAAGGCTATTTCTCATCTTCCTGTACTCACCCAGGCTTTTATCCCTCTTATACTTGTGGCCACATTTCTTCTCACCTTTACAGACACAGTTTCAGACCAACCAGGCTACTCATTAGTCCCTGTATATACTTAGGCTTTTAAGTACTTGCTTCTGTGAAGATTTATCCAACTTCTCTTGCAGTTTTACTTTGCTAATTGGTCCAGTCAGTGTTCCTTTCCACAGCTTCTTTCCCAATAATCTTCCCTTAAATTTCCCACCACAGAGTAATTTTCCAATGTTACAGAATAATAATCAAATCCTCCCTCTGATTCTGCTGTCGGTTCTCTAGTACCTAAAATACTCCACATTCTATTCTTAGGCAAAATTCTTATCCTTTAAAAAGATATGCCTAGATTTATTTTTGAAGAATCAAAAAAAAAAAAAAACAAGATAAAATATTCTGGTGAGGGCAGGCTGGGGTAAGTTTCTGTTATCTGTCAAAATTTAAGATTGTCTTTAAGGAGAGCTTGGCTGGCTCTGTTGGTGGACCATGTGACTCTCGTTCTCAACGTTGTGAGTTTGAGACCCCTGTTGTGTGTAGAGATTACTTAAGAAAAATAAAATATTAAAAAATGATTGTCTCCAAGATAACTGATTATCTTCATTATCACACTCTCTGGTTTATCATTTTCCTCCTCACCACAAACTCAACATTTCACCAGTCTCTCAAAACCATTGTGGGGGAGGGAACAAAAAAAGGTTTTTAATATTAAGAGGGGAAAGATGAGTAAAATTATCTTTTTTCCTCGTTCTTAGTATTGTTATGATATGCTTTAAGATTCTATTTGTGCCTGTGAACATCATGAGGTTAGATAATTGCTTTTTGTTGGTTCTTTATATTTATAAAGTTCTTTCACTCAATGGAGAGTCCAAAATGTTTGATTTTTATTAAGAAATTAATTTGTAGAAAAAAATACTAGTAAAATTTCAAAACAGCCTCTATTATATTCCATCTTAAAAATACATACTTACAGGGGCTCCTGGGTAGTGTCCAACTTTGGTTCAGCTCATGATCTTGGGATTTGTGGGTTCAAGGCATGTGTCAGGCTCTGTGCTGATAGCTTGGAGCCTGGAGCCTGCTTCGGATTCTGTGTCTCCCTCTCTCTCTGCCTCTCTCTTGCTCACACTCTGTCTCTTTCTCTCAAAAATAAATAAACATTAAAAAAATTTTTAAACAAATACTTACAAATTGGATGCTGTGTGTATATTTTGGTTTATGTGACACTGACTGACAAAAGAAGGAAAGTGACAGGTAGAAAGTATATGGGAAAAAGCAATACCTATGATTTTTAGAGATAAAAGGAGAAACTAATTAAGAAGGGAATTGATACAGCCTATTTTGGCCATAACACAAAGCAATTAGCTTGGCTAAAAAGGAGAAAAGAAGAAGAGGAGAATCTGATTACTGACCTTATAAACTAGGTATATTATCAAATTCTTTAATAGGATCAAAGAGTCTCATTTAAGATGTATAGTAGAAAGTAGGTACACAATTCTGAAAAATAAATGCACATTTATAATTAAAATCTAATGTAAGGAAACTAAAAGCAAGAATCAAGAAAATAACAAGTCATATAAAGTGTACAAGAGTAAAAAAATACACACACACACACACACACATACATACACAAAGACCTTAAATGTCAATTAACTGCAATTACAAACAGGTACGTTGGGGGTACTTGCTTTTGCATAATTAAAAATAATAACTGAAAGCAATTTTAAAACATTTTATACTGTAAAAAAAGGGGCTTTTTATAACAAGAGGACCCTAGGCAAACAAACATTCCAGAACAGATTCTCCATAAATATGCCTTTTACTAAGTCATTTCCAACCCTTGCATTCAAGTCCCCTGCAGTTTTTATTGATTGCTGTGGAACAGAGAAAACATACATCTGCCTGTTAAGGCATACCTCATTACAGTGACTTCTGGAAAGTAATGTGCTTGAACAACCAAACATATGCAATATATTCAAAATGTTTAATTTCATTAAAAAGTAACAGCAAAAGTTTCAATATCACTAAAATAACAAAGATCTAAATGTTTAATATCACCAATACATGCACATTAAAACAATGAGATAACCTCATATCCTATAAAATTAACACAATTTGAGATGTAATTTATTCAGACTATTTAAATGATTTATACAAACTCTAAATAATGTTTGTAAAGTATTGTAGTACAACATTGCCATAAACATAAAATTTAAACTGTCTATATTGTCCAAGAAAAACAATTTAAACTGTCTATATTATCTGAGAAAAAAAAAAAAAAACAACTTTGTGTGAACCTACCAAATTGATGCCAGTAAAAATAAATAACTGAGTAACCCAGGAGACCATGCTCTCCTGATGGTCTCTGAGTGGCTGTGGAGCAGAGCCCCCTGATGATCCATTATGAACATGTATCCTCAGAGAAAATTAAATGTTGTATCCAGACACTGCAATTCTGGGGTTATTACCTATTATGACTCAGAGTCCTGAGATGAAAGTTTGAATGCATATGTGGATATGCACTACATCATGAGACTCTCCAACCAGAAAATCCTGCCTTCTCCTCTCAAACTGAAATGGCAGGGCTTTATCGAGATCATTGATATTGCCAAAGAGTCAAGTTTAGGATTAGACATAAGTTTAAGGTTTAAATTGTCTTAGTTTGAGATCCTCACTACTTAATGGGCCCTCAGAGAGCAACAGCCTTAGAGGTACATACTTCTCTGAGTTTGAAGATGACTTATGAGATTGAAGAAAAATATAGCTGAGTAGATAGAAAAGTTTTGGAGTCAAGGAAATCTGGATTTAAACATTGTCTTTCCATATATTGGCTGTGTGAACATAAACCAGTTATCAAAAGTCTATAACCTCACTTTGCTTATCTGGAAAATAGGGATAACAAATCTATTTCCATACAGCTGTTATTTGGATTGAGTAAAGTATAATATGTAAGTGCCTAAAACAGTATCTGGTATATAGTAAGAACTGGAAGATATTGTGTGTACTAAGTGCTCAATAAACAAGAAGTATTATTAACATACCTTGATTCCTCCACAAAAATGTTGTCCTATGGCTCATAATTTGTGTGTTGTAAAAAATCATTGTGTTATTCGGGCACCTGAGTGGCTCAGTAGGTTAAGCATCTGACTGGATTTCAGCTCAGGTCATGATCTCAGTTCCTGAGATGGAGCCCTGCATTGGGTTCCCTCATACTCTCTCCCCCCTCTCTGTGCCATGCACTCTCTCTCTCTCAAATATAAATATGTAAATTAAAAAAAATAATCATTGTGTTACTTCTGACTTTTCTATTGTCTTCTGCTTAAAAGTGTGTGAGAATATTTGTTTTTTGTGTGTTTTTCTTATCAATACTTTTAAAGACTTCATACTTTTATAATAAGATTATTACATTATAGTTATTAAATATTTATTTTTAACGTTTATTTATTTATTTTGAAAGAGAGAAGATACGAGTATGAGCTGGGGAGGGGCAAAGAGAGGGAGAGAAAGAATCCCAAGCAGGATCCACACTGTTAGCACAGAGCCCCATGCAGGACTCGATCCCACGAACTGTGAGATCATGACCTGACCCTAAATCAAGAGTTGGATGCTAACCAACTGAACCACCCAGGCACCACAGTGATTAAATATTCAAGTTGGTCAAAGGTTTTTACAAAAATTAAATATTATTTGGGTTATGAGTTTAATACAGTCCCTGGCCCATTGTAGGACACAAAAAGGGTAGTTTATCAATCAATATTTTAGTTGGCGTGAAATTTTAACACATTAACTGGATAAATGGACATGAATCCTCTGGCTTTCATGATTCAGCATGAGCTCAAGATCTCAGTCAAGCAAGGGTGCCTGGGTGGCTCAGCTGGTGGAGCCTGCTTGGGATTCTCTCTCTCTGTCTCTCTGTCTCTCTCTCTCTCTCTCTCTGTCCCTCCCCCACTTGTTCTCTTTGCTTCTCTCTCTCTCAAAATAAATAAATAAACACACACAAAAAAGATCTCAGTCAAGCAAAACAATAACCCTCTAGACTTCATTCAGGTGGGTGAGAGGGTTAAGCCAAGCGGGAGTGATTTTTGAGAAATGAAAGATAGCTGAAAACATCCTAATTAGCACATCTGTAATCTTGAATCATCTTCCTGTTTTGCCCAACAGACTTGTCTCACTGCTTGTTGTTGAGCACTGAGTCCCACTCCTCTTCTGAGACATGCTTTACCATAAACTGAATGTGTCCCCATCACTTGCGTCTTTCCCACACTGTTCCTGTTTATGACAATTGTTAATGACCTGTCATATATTCTATACTACTATACAGTATCTATGCATATGTACACATACTTTATATGTGACACACTAGCACCCTTTACCTACAAAGCTATTTAAATTCTCACATCATTCTCAAGAGTCTTATTTGACTTCCACAAAACACTTCTCATATTTCAAATGGGGTCAACTGAGAGGAAAAAGAACACAGGTCGCAATTATTATTATTATTATTATTTTTACCATAAAAGTGTGTAGGTTCTAGATGGCAGTGTGTTGTCTCTTGAACATCTGCTCTGTATTGGAGGAGTTTAATGTCAAATCATTTTGTCGACAGAATCTGGCACCGCCCTGGGCTGTGTTGCGTGTTTGTAGTGAAATACAGTTCCAAAACATTCCGGGGAAGCAATCACTTCTGCATTGTCTGGCCTGAGGAATCTACCCCCACTTGCTCTTCTAACTCACATCTCTCCCCTGCTGGCTGTCATTTCAAGAAGGGCCTTGATTGCAAGTGGTCTTAGCTGCGGGATAGCTCTGGAGATCCATATTTTTGTCTTTAGACTATTTTTTCTATCTTCCAGTTTTTCTATCTGCTTTGGATTCCTGGGAATGACAAATTGTCATACGTATGAGATGTATGTTGTTAGGAATTTAAATTATCATATGTTTATATGATCACCAAAAAAGGTTTTACTTGGGTTTCCCCCACAATCTCATAAAAACCCATCTTTTATTTTGACTGACCCTCTTCAGCTTGAGTTATTTCACTTCTTTTTTAATGCATTTAGAAATCACAAGCTTCCCAAATCTCCCTTAACGTTTTTTTAAGACTCGTGTGTAGAAAACATACTTAACAACGTAGCATTGCAAGTAGGTCAAATAGAAATTCCCTGGAGGAAGTAGAAAATATATCTATCATTTTCATATGCTTATTACTAGGAGCCCATCTGAAATCTTATTAGCGCCGAGTATGGGGATTTTTTTTTTTTCCCTTTCCCTTTGGCTAATGACTTATTTACATATTGACTTGTCCCATGGGATGTGGGAGGTGGGGGGAACAATAAATGGGAATTTGTCTGGAGAATAAAACAGTATTCAAAAGTGTATTCTTCTTTTGAAAATCCTTCTTTTGTTGCATTAACAACTTTGAAATGATCATTGTGTCATGAAATAATCGCTAAATGACATACGGCTCTTTAATCAGCATTGTTCACTGCTGGCAGGATCATAGAGTCATTGGACTTGCAAATATGCAGGTTTTGACTTATGGTGGCTTAGTGTAATGTATGAAAATCGGTGATGGGGTGTTTCAAACCAAGAAAATTCAGCTCTGGTTTTACATGCATGGATAGCACTGGCCTGCACAGGAAAATGAAATCCATTACCCAGTTTATTGTTTTCTACTTTTGTGAAGTTTGTTTCAGATTTTTGTGTGAGATTTTACACAGAATGAAAAATATGTGAAACTTTTTTATTAAATTCTGTATATTTGAAGATAATCCTGCTTATGATGTAACTATCATCACCACAATGTTGATTCTACGTTCTACAGACATTCCTCACATGACTTACAGAAATGCACTCTCTCTAGGGAATACCAGCCTCCAATATTGGTCTAACGTGATCACAAATAGAAACACCGTTTTTGATTAAAGACATTATCTCCATACAATCAAATTTTTACCTAGATACAGGAAATATTAGAACAAATTGAAATATTATCCGTTCCTAATAACTTGGTGCTAAATATAGGAGTGTTATAGTTTTGTTTTTAAATAGCAACTGTCTTATTGATATCAATAGCTTTTACAAATAGATATTATTTATATGAAAGACATAACAAAGATTATTTCAATAAAACAGTACTGCATATATATTTGTTACAGATGAATAGAAACTCCCAAGCGCAACACATATAAATTTTGTTTGCATTACAGATAGAAAAAGCAAGACAATAACACAACCTTGAGGTAACCTCGGAGTTACTTAAATTAAATTGCAGTCATGATACAGTTTTTTTGAGATAGACTAGGCATTATGAACATATGCTTGTTTTCATGTGTTTATCTTATTTAAATTTTAGTTATAGCACCCTGAGATCGTTACTTTCTAATTTTTAGAAAAATAAACGAAGTCTCACTGAGGTTAAGTGACTTTCAGAAGTTCAAACAACTAGTCAGTGAAACTAGTCAGTTCTTCGGTCTTTTTTTCTAGCACATTTCCTGTGCATGTATTGCAAGTTGAAGAGGGTGAAATCAGTCCACAATAAAAGAAAATATGAGCTATGTCTATAACAAACAAAGCCTATATTTCCATTATAATCTCTAAGACAAATATCTTTGTGTAATGAGACAAATTTTAGCTTGCTGGCTTCCTGGATTACTTTGTTGGAAAGGATCTTAAGAATTCAGTTCACTGCCATGATTGAGAGTAAATGTCTGGATACATATTGCTGCCCCTGGATTTGTTTCAGGGCCACAGTTTGGCAGTCTGACGCCTAGTTGGGATTGGTAACAAATCAGGAATCCCGTTATGGTAAGCTTCATTCCTAAACTCAGGGACGAGAAAAAACTAAGAAGTCTGTGAATTGTTATTATTCTATTTATTTTTAACTAATAATCTCCCAGACACCATAGTTCAAACATATTTATCTTATGTCCTACAGTAGCAATTGTGCAAACAAAGCAGGAAGAACTGATCATGTGTTACTTACAAAACCTCTCTTTTGATGTGTCTTTCTTCTCAGAATATGAGCTTTTTATTTTTTATTTTTTTAACGTTTATTTATTATTGAGAGACAGAGAGAGACAGAACATGAGTATGGGAGGGGCGGAGAGATGAGTAGACACAGAATCTGAAGCAGGCTCCAGGCTCTGAGCCATCAGCCCAGAGCCTGATGCGGGGCTCGAACTCATGGACGGAGAGATCATGACCTGAGCTGAAGTCGGACGCCCAACCAACTGAGCCACCCAGGCGCCCCATGAATGTGAGCTTTTTGATATCTGAGCAATATTTCATGCCCTTTGCCATTCATAGGACACCAAGACAAAGACTTTACATGGATTTTGATATATTTGCTGATTTAACTTTTGATTATTTGATTTATTGTGTTTGACTTAACATTTGAAAATTTACCAAAAATTTAGAAATATTGTTATTTTTTTCATGTATGTCCAGACAAAATTGTTTAAATCATACCGCCGATTTTTTCCAATGATAGTCCTCTCCATCTGAACTAATTTCAATTTTCTTTATACCTAATTTTGTTAATTTTAATAATAAAACTGTAATTTATCATTCTTCTGCTTAACTAGTAATTTATTCATGTAACAATTCTTCAACTCCTATCAGAAATGGATTCTGTTGGGGTGCCTGGGTGGCTCAGTCGGTTAAGTGTCCGACTTCGGCTCAGGCCATGATCTCGCAGTCCGTGAGTTGGAGCCCCAGCCCCACGTCGGGCTCCGTGCTGACCGCTCAGAGCCTGGAGCCTGTTTCAGATTCTGTGTCTCCCTCTCTCTCTGACCCTCCCCCGTTCATGCTCTGTCTCTCTCTGTCTCAAAAATAAATAAATGTTAAAAAAAAAATAAAAAAAAAAAAGAAATGGATTCTGTTAAGTAACCAAAATTTTATACATATCTTCAGAGATTCAATTTTAAATAAACAAGTCACTGTTGACTTCTAAAATTATATTTTGGTGCATGTTTTTATATATTGTACATTTTAAAATCAGTTCTTATATTTTCTTTCACTAAATGGCTCCATGTTTATGTATAAACCATTTCCTACAACTGTATTTTAGGCACAGCTTTGAACAATTTATATCTTTTGGGATCTATTACCCTGGAAGGGCTCTCTTCTATCTTGCTTCTTTTTTATAAAACAAGGAGATATTTGATTTAAAATTTTTTCTTTACTGTTTATTCATTTTTGAAAGACAGAAAGAAACAGAGAGCAAGCAGGGGTTGGGGAGAGGCGGGGCGGGGGGGGGGGGCACAGAATCCAAAGCAGGCTCCGGGCTCTGAGATGTCAGCACAGAGACCAATGCGGGGCTGGAACCCTTGAGCCCTGAGATCATGACACGAGCCACAGTCCGACGCTCAACCAAGTGAGCCATCCAGGTGCCCCAAGGAGATATTTGATGTAGGGCAGCAAAATATCCAGTGATGCTTTTGAGCTTCCACAAAAAAATGTCATGAAGATATTCTTTTTTTTTTTTTTTTTTTTTGCTCAGCAAGCTTTTATTTTTAGCTCTTATGTTAGTTATACGGTCTGTTACACAGTCTGTTATATGAATTCTATTAATTTGTGAGTGGGCAGTGAGGTAGAAGTCAAGGTTCTTTTTAAAATATATATATGGATACACAGTCATTCTGGCACAATTTGTTGAAAAGAGTTTTTGTTTCCACAATGACTTGCTTTGGCTACTATTTTATTTGAAGAATAAGAAGTTTGGGGCGCCTGGGTGGCGCAGTCGGTTAAGCGTCCGACTTCAGCCAGGTCACGATCTCGCGGTCCGTGAGTTCGAGCCCCGCGTCAGGCTCTGGGCTGATGGCTCAGAGCCTGGAGCCTGTTTCCGATTCTGTGTCTCCCTCTCTCTCTGCCCCTCCCCCGTTCATGCTCTGTCTCTCTCTGTCCCAAAAATAAATAAACGTTGAAAAAAAAAATTAAAAAAAGAAGTTTGTAGAAGTAAGTAGGTTGTAATTTGAAGAATATTTGAAGGTTTGTATAGGCTGGTTTTTTTTTAATTCTTCTTCTGTTCTATTCATCTATGGTCTACTCTTTCACCAATATCAGACGATCAAGATTGGTGCAGTTTTATAGTTAATCCTGAAAGTAAGTTCTTCAATCTCTTTTTTTCTCAAAATTATTTCTCCTCTTTTCTATATAGATTTTGGAAACAGTGAGTCAATTTCTTCAAATATGCTTGCTAAGATATTGATTGAAATGATATCAAATCTACACCACGATTTGGGGGAAATTGAAATGTTAAAATATAAAGTCCTTTCATCTTGTACATGGTATATATTTCCATTTTATTAAGTCATTTTGCATTTCTCTTCCACCCCTAAAATGCTCTCATTAGAATCTAAACAGTGAGTTTTCAGGGAATAAGTCTTGCATATTTTTTCATTAAATTTATAATTAAGTATTCCATGTCTTTAATGATATTGTAAAAAGGTACTTTTCAAATTTTTGTTTCTTAATTGATCATTACTAATATATAGAAATTCAATTGATTTATGGATATTGATGCTGTGACCTGAATTGCTACTTATTTCATTTACTACTTCTAGTGGGTATTTTGGAGATTTCTTTCTTTTCCAATTAATTGATTGCATAAGAGAATTAACTTTTGTGTATGTGCACTGTGACCTGAAACACTGGTAAATTCACTTTGAATTCTTGTAAGTATTTTTGCAATTGTTAGATTTCTCAGGATTTCCTACATATATAATAATAGGTGATGCAAGAAAGGCATTTACTCTTTCTTTCTGATCTCTAGGTCTCCTTTCTTTTTCTTGCCTTATACTAGCTAGCATCTCCTTGCAATGTAGAATTCAAAATTGAAAAAAAAAATTCTTTGCTGTTTTTCCAATTTCAGGAGGAGAGCATTTACTGTTTCACATTAAGTATGATATTAGTTAGAGAGCTTTTAAATCACTTCATTTAAAGATATTTCCTCATATTTATAGTTTGCCGAGGCCTTATCCCATGAGCAGATACTGAATTTTGCCTTATTTTTTAAACAATTGAAGTAACTACATGATGTTTCTCCTTTTTAAAATGAATGTGGTGGTTACATTAAATTATTTTTGAATACTGTTGTTCATTGGATGAATCTTAGATTCTTGAGATAAATCACATTTTCTAGTAATATATCTTATCATGTATAATGTATCTTATTGCATTCAATTTGCTAATTTTTCGAAGAATGTTTGCTTCTTATTCAGGAGGTCTTGTCTGTAATTTTCTCTCTTGAATATCCTTGTCTGGTTTTGGAATCAAAGATATACTTGCCTGACAATAAATTCAAAATATTCTTCCTCCCCTATTTTCTAAAATAATTTATATAATGTTACTATTATAATTTCCTTAAGTGCTAGGAATTTGCTGATGAAGCCTAATGGACCTAGGGTTACCTTTCTAGGGAGATTTCATAATTAAAAATTCAATAAATTCAGTATCTCTAATATATGTAATGCTATTGATATTTTCAGTTTTGGGTTATAGCAATTATGTCTTTTAATAATTATTCCATTTTATACAAATTGCTGAATTTATTCACACAAAATTGTTTATTACATTCTTTTATTATCCTGTTAGTGTATGTAGAAATCTGTGTTGGTATCCATAGTTTCATTCCTTATCTTGGTAATTTATGGTATCTTGCTCTCTGGAGAATTCCAAATTTTATTAATTTTTTTTTAGAATCAGCTTTTCACTTTGATATTCCCTACTATTTATTCATTTTCAGTTTATTTCCTTCTTTCTTTCTTCTTTTTTTTTTGAAAGAAAGAGAGCAGGGGAGGGGCAGAAAGAGAGAGAGACAGAGACAGAAACAGAGACACAGAGACACAGAAACCCAAGCAGGCTCCACATTGTCAGCACAGAGCCCGATACGGGGCTCGAGCCTACGATCCATGAGATCCTGACCTGAGCTGAAATCAAGAGTCAGACACTTAAGCGACTAAGCCACTCAGGTACCCCCATTTTTAGTTTCAATGACTTCTACTCTTAACTTTACTTTTTCCAGCTCATATGATTTTCCCAGCTCATAAGTTTCCAACTCACAAGCACAGTTCATAAATTGTACATATTTTTAATTTTTAAACATAATGATTTAAAGTTTTAAATTACCCTGTAATGAATATTTTATCTGTGTTCCACAAATTTTGATGTTTGTGTTTTTACCATCATTCATATCTAAATATTTTCTAAGTTCTCTTGTGATTTTTTTCTTTTATATAACACATGGGTCATTTAGAGTGTTTCATCTAATTCCCAAAGTATTTGGGAATTTCAAAATATCTTTCTGTTAAAGACTTCTATTTTAATTCCCATGTGGTCAGAGAACATATTATGTTATTTCTGTTCTTTAAAACTTATGCTAACGTATTTTGTTAGATTTACATCTCAGTGCCTCATTTTTTGTACTTTTGTAAATGGTATTTCTTTTTCATTTCAAAATATATGATGGTATGCATTTGTCAAAACCCATAGACTATTACAGCACAAAAGTAAACTTGAATATATGTACATTTAAAAAAAAATTAGCCAGAAGAACATATCAAATGCAATGAATACCCCAACAAAAGATTCTGACTACATTACAAATTTATGCATATCCTCACCAAAATGGGTAGGCAGAAAAAAGAGCTGATCTAAGTAACTTTGGAAATTGTGTCTGATTGCAAACTATAAGACTAAAGATAAAAGAAGCTGTACATTAACACTGTACTCTGGTTGTTTCTCTCAGGGGCGTGGGTTAACAATTTCAAAAAAGTTGTGTCTGTATAGTAGTTTTCAACAAATTATAAACAGACGATGGATGCTGTGAGTCAGGTTTACCGTTATTCGAGAGGGAAGTTACATATTAGCAAGGGGAAGGGTGATGAAAGTGAGCCATGTGGTAATGGATTGATTAGTCTGAGATTAATATGAACCCATGCTTAGCTTTATACAAATACAGAAGCATAGAGGAATAATTGTAGATATTTGTACATCCATGAGTACATACATAAATTTTCTAGTTGTCTCAGGTGAGAGGGCCTAGAAAGCAACAACACCCCAGAAAATTGAGCCTATGTGACTTCCAGGTCTTGCTTCCTAAAACCATTCTCCAAGAAAATGTATTCAGAGCTCCTCAGAGAAATGGCTTAATCTAGAGATGGGGCAGGAAATCTATAAAATGAACCTGGAGCACCTTGTAGTGCTAAAATGTGAAGAAATAATCAAAAAGCCAAAAGCACTGGTACCTGCCAAAGGGACACAGATGCCAATCTGAAAGAGCTCCCAGTGGCCAAAGCTGAAATAATTTGCACAAAAAAATAATAACGTAGTACTTTAGTTACCTTTATTTTTTTTTTAATTTTTTTTAACGTTTATTTATTTTTGAGACAGAGAGAGACAGAGCATGAACGGGGGAGTGGCAGAGAGAGAGACACACACAGAATCGAAAGCAGGCTCCAGGCTCTGAGCCATCAGCCCAGAGCCCGATGCGGGGCTCGAACTCAGGGACCTTGAGATCGTGACCTGAGCTGAAGTCGGACACTTAACCAACTGAGCCACCGAGGCGCCCGTTACCTTTCTGATTATAACACAAAATATAAAAGAAATATCCATGAGTTCATATTTATGTAAATAAGTAATTTAATGAATAAACAAATGGAGGATAAGAGACAAATCTACTCTACCTAAGAATTCCAAATAATTTATGTAATATTCCTCTCTCAAGGAGCTGGACCTTAGCTCTCTCACACCCCTTAAATGTGGGTTGTACTAAACAATGACTTACTGTCAATAAAGTGGGGGCTTCTGGGTGATTCACTCTATCAAGCGTCTAACTCTTGATTTCAGCTCAGGTCAGGATCTCACAATTGTGAGATTGAGCCCCATGTCAGACACTGTGCTGAACATGGAGCCTGCTTAAGATTCTCTCTCTCTGCCCCTCTCCCCCTTCATGCACTCGCTCTTTCTCTCTCTAAAATAAAATAAATAAATAAATAAATAAATAAATAAATAAATAAATAAAATTTTAAAGTAGAGTGTAGAAAATGAGGGAATACCTGTATAGAGGAAAAACCTGCCAAACACTACTTTAATGAAGGTCAATGTCATCAACAAGTCATGTTGCACTTGCCCTTGGTATGATGTGAAGTAAATGATACTTTACAATCTGAAGCTCTTTTTACCCAATTCATTTTCCTTTTATCTCTAGTTTTCCTGGTATTAAACATACATTAGCAACATGAAGGCTTTTCTTACTTATTCCTAATGACTCTCCCTTTTATTATTCACAGGTATTACCATGAGTAAATATTTTGAACTTCTACCTCTGTCTTGGATGAATTTCCTGGAGGAACCAAATGACATTTACTTTTAATGTGATAATTGATATGTTTGTGTTTAAGTCTACTAAAATGGTATTGTTTTCTATTTGCCTATCTGCTCTTTCTTACTCTGTTCATCTTTTCCTGCCATCTCTAGCGAATTGATATTTTTAGTATTCCAATTGATCTCCTCTGTTGACTTTTTAGTCATGTCCTTTTGTGTTAGTCGTTTTGTAGTTTCTTTTATGCATTTTTAATTTTGCAAGTGTACCTTCAAATATAATCTAATACTTTATAAACAAAGCAAGAATCATACAACAGTATACTTCAAATCGCCAGCCTCCTATCCTCTGTGGCTCCATCATGTAAGTTACATATGTTACAGATCTCACAATCTTTTGTTATTTTACTTTCAAAAGTGGTGCTTAGGGCGCCTGGGTGGCGCAGTCGGTTAAGCGTCCGACTTCAGCCAGGTCACGATCTCGCGGTCCGTGAGTTCGAGCCCCGTGTTGGGCTCTGGGGTGATGGCTCAGAGCCTGGAGCCTGCTTCCGATTCTGTGTCTCCCTCTCTCTCTGCCCCTCCCCCGTTCATGCTCTGTCTCTCTCTGTCTCAAAAATAAATTTAAAAAAAAGTTAAAAAAATTTTTTTAAAAAGTGGTGCTTAAAGATATTTAAAGAGATAGATATTGATATTAATATAAAGACAGGACATAGGTGTAAATATTTATATTATTTTTAAATATATGTTTTTTATATTTAATTATATATTTTCTTTTTCTAGTGTTTTCTATTACTTCATTTTCTATAGCCTGAAGGACTTCTACTAGCATTTCTTGTAGTGCAGGTTTGCAAGTGATAAATTCTTTGAGCTTTAGTTTACCTGAACAAGTCTTCATTTTACCTTTATTTTGAGGGGATATTTTTGAATATAGAAATCCTTGTGCATGACATTGATTTTTCTGATACTGAAGGGATGCTATTCCAAAATCTGCCTCTAATCATTTCTAGTAAGAAATCAACAATACTCTTAAATTTATTCCATTGTAATGTCTTTTTCTCTCTAGGGGTTTTTCCTATTTTTTTCTTTTCCTTTGGTTTTCAGTAGTTTAAGTATTATATGCCTATGTGTAGTTTCATCGTATATATTATGCTTAACTTCTGAATTGATGTCATGTCAATTTTGCAAAAACTTTGCCATTATTTCTTTAAATTGTTTTTTTGTTTGTTTTGTTTTGTTTTTTTTTTTACTACATTCCTTTCTCTTGCTTGGGCTCCAAATAGAGATATTAAACCATTTTATATTGTCCCATAAACCTTGCAAGCTCTGTTCTCTTTTATTAACTCTTTTTACTTTTGGTATTTCAATTTGGACACTTTCTACTGACCTATATTTAAGGACCTTGATTCACTGATTCTTTTCCCTGCTGTGTTCAGCTCAGTCTCTTGATCAGCTTATCAGATGAATTCTGTTTCTGTTACCATATTTTTCATTTCCAATTTTTAGTTCTTACTCTATTTGACAATATCTATCCCTCTGATAATATATCCCATTTTTTATGCTTGTCATCTGCCTTTTGCTCTAGATTCTTTAATATATTTATCACAATTACCTTAGGAGAGCTGGCCTTTTCCATGAAACCCTAACATTTTTATTATAGTTACTTTTAAATTGCTGATTGATCATCCCAACATCTCTTGACTGCTTCTTTGTTGGTTATGGGTTTCATTTTCTTTCTTGTTCACTTGTCTAATAAATATTTCTTAAATGCCAGACAGTTTTTTAAAAGATAGAGATGAATGATGTTTATGCCTACAGAAGAGCTCTTCACTCCTTTAGTCGAGCTTGGTCTAGAATCTGTTGTTGCTTTAGTTAGATTTAGTTGAGCGAGGTTTCAAATGATTTGAGGGTAAGTTCAGAATCTTTCCTTTAATAGACTTGGGATTGTGGGATTGGAGTGCCTGACATTCTGTTTTCCTGTCCTCAGACTCAGCAGTCCCAATGTTCATGCACCTTGGGGAGGTTTTTATTTTTTATTTTCTAATTTTATTTATTTATTTTTGAGAGAGAGACAGAGAGAGGCAGAGAGTGAGGGAGAGAGAGACTCCCAAGCAGGCTCCACAGTGTCAGCACAGAGCCCAATGTAGGGCTCGAGCTCATGAACTGTGAAATCATGACCTACTAAACCCCCAGGCACTCCTTGCGTTTTATCTCATCTCTCTTTCCCACACTCCGCCACACAGGACTTGCTTCATGCTCATTTAAGACCCAGAGTGTCTGTAGAGATTCCCCCCATTCTTCTGCACGGTCCTCACACTTTAGAAATTTCTGAGCACCTGCACCTTAAGGTTACTCCAGCTCTCCTCCAGGCAGAGACAGATGCTGCCCTTGACTCAGTGTAAGGCATGGAGGGGCTGGAAGCTTTCCCTCAGGTACTCTTCTCCTGCCTTCACATGTTAGCTGGATCTTCATACCATTGCACAATGAGTACCCAAAGTGCTTAGGGATTTCGGGCAGTTCTATCGTCCTCCCCTAGACTTCAGCAGCCTTTACACACCTGAATCTCCTGTGAAATGTGTCTCAGCTTCCCTGTGCTGCTCACAGTGTTTCTCATGAGTGCTCAGTGAAGCTTGTGCAAAAGAGTTGGCAGGTAGTTGCAGATTTTGTCTCTGCCTCCCTGGGATTCTAAATTGTCATACCAGCCATTAACAGTCTTTAACAACTTATTATAACCATTTTCCCTTTAGTCACAGGTATGATGGCTTCTTCCTCCCCCTTCTGTTTCACAAGGTGTAGAAGCAGCCATGGATCACTTCTCTTCTAGGTCAGGCTAACCACTCATACATTTGATGAGCTTAAGAAACTATGACTTTAAGGTTCTTATTGCTAGGGTGGAGGGACATTCTCTGGCAACTCTATGTATCCCACCTGGAAGCAGAAATCTTCATTTTTAATTTTTTTTTTTATTTAATTATTTTTTTTAACGTTTATTCATTTTATTTATTTTTTTTAATTTTTTTTCAACGTTTATTTATTTTTGGGACAGAGAGAGACACAGCATGAACGGGGGAGGGGCAGAGAGAGAGGGAGACACAGAATCAGAAACAGGGTCCAGGCTCTGAGCCATCAGCCCAGAGCCCGACGCGGGGCTCGAACCCACGGACCGCGAGATCGTGACCTGGCTGAAGTCGGACGCTTAACCGACTGCGCCACCCAGGCGCCCCAACGTTTATTCATTTTAGACACAGAGAGAGACAGAGCATGAATGGGGGAAGGTCAGAGAGAGAGGGAGACACAGAATCTGAAACAGGCTCCAGGCTCTAAGCTGTCAGCACAGAGCCCGATGTGGGGCTCGAACTCACGGACCACGAGATCATGACCTGAGCCGAAGTCGGTCGCCCAACCGACTGAGCCACCCAGGCGCCCCTTCATTTTTAATTTTTAATTAACTAGTTTCTTCAATAATATCTTTGAAAAATGATAGATAAAAGATTTTTTGATGTTTATTTATTTTGGGGAGAGTGTGAGTGGGGGAGCAGAGAGAGGGGGGTACAGAGGATCCAAGCAGGCTCCACGATGACAACAGAGAGCCCTACATGGGGCTTGACCTCATGAACTGTGAGATCATCATCTGAGCTGAAGTCAAGAGCCAGATGCTTAACTGACTGAGCCACCCAAGCACCCCAAAATGGTTTAAATTTTTTAAATATTTGCAATTAATGTATCTTACTCCTAAAAGTTTATTACATTTAATTTACCTAACAATATTATTTTTAATTTTTTTGAGAGAGAGTGTGCATGTGCACAAGCAGGGAAGGGGCAGAGGAAGAGGAAGAGAAAGAATCTTAAACTTTTTATAAAATAAGCTTTGTTTAAAACATAGCCCAAAGCAGGACTCAATCTCATGACTGTGAGATCATGACCTGAGCCAAAATCAAGAGTCTGTTGTTTAACTGACTGAGCCACCCAGACACCCCTCTAACAATATTATTGAGAGCCTACCATTGGGATTTCTCAGAAAGATATACAATTTCTAGGTTTATGAAACCTCAAGTTACAAATCCAATATAGAGTAAATGAGTAGCACACATGGCTAACTGATAAGAGAATCTTCTATGAGGGGTATTTCCCTATATGCAAAACTAGAACACTATCGTTATAGAACTAAGAGAAGATTATGAATCCCGAAGTGTAAGTACAAAAGTCCAGGTGAGATTAAGGTAATTGTGGAGACATTAAAAGGCTTGTTGAATAAAAATATTTATTATTTAAGTCTAATCCTAGGATAATAGAAAACTATTGCAATTTGTTGAAATAATAAAGAGCCTATTTTTCAGACCTTATATGAAGCAATGTTAAAGCTTAAGGGAAACAAAACAATATGCTTGACATAACCTGAATATAAAATATTGTCTGCATTTTCAGATACACTCACCTTGAATATGAGCTTGAAAACTTCAAGCTGATAAAAATACTAATAAATGGCTTGTCATAAAAATAAATATTATTAAATAAATTCCAAAATACATGTAATCATCCCAATATAATAACATTGATATTGCTGTATTTCAACACTCCATTTCTCATTTTAAAAATACATAATTGGGGCACCTGGGTGGCTCAGTAAGTTAGGCACTTACTTGCGGGTTCAAGCTTCATGTTGGGCTCTGTGCTGACAGCTCAGACCCTTGAACCTGTTTCGGATTCTGTGTCTCCCTCTCTGCCCTCTCCCACTCATGCTCTCTTTCTCTCAAAATAAATAAACATAATAATTTTTTTTTCAAAAATTAAAATGTGTAATTATCCAATTATTCAGGAAAGTTCTGAGTTACAAATTAACAACCAGGTAGTACAGAAACAAAGAGAAGAAACAAATACTTGATTAAATGTAAGTATAAATATACAATAAATGTTGACTGAAAATTACATTTGTCATTAAAAGTCCCTGGTGAATTAGTCCTTCAATACAAAAGAGCTAATTATAACTGCAATACGAGTAAAAAAGAAGTTTTAAAAAAATGCACTTTACTTAAAACCTTTACTATGTGCCTGGCACTATTACATCACATTTTGATGTACTTATCCTAATGCGCATTTTACAAAACTTGTGGCTCAGAAGTCAGTATCCTGGTTTAAGTTAAATACAAATAGGCTTAGTTTCAAAGTCAGGTGTTACTGACTTTTAATTCCATGTTCCGAGAAAAAGAAATTGGAGGGGATAGTATCAGAAGGATACGTAGAGAAGGCCTAACTTCAGGGATTGGAAGTTTCTATGAAACCACAGAAAGCAGACATCAGAATGAAGAGAACCGTCACACAATACAATTCTCCCAGGAACCATTAAATCAATTTTTGACCACAGAAAAAGAAATACAAATATTCTAGGAGCTCTACACACTGGTTATCCAATAGTGAAACAGCTTAGGCAGGGTTTAAAATATCACCAAATCACTGAGGGTTACGGCCAGAAGCATCAATCAAAGGAGGCATAAAAATGCCTCCTAGTTGAGTCTAGGGACTCTTTATAAAATAAAGTTTGGTTAAAACATAGCTAGAAATCAGCAAATAGCTTAAATATCCTCCAGCAATGCTCAAGGCAATGACAGAGTTGACTATGTTCCTATACACAGCTCTAAGATATTTGAGTAGTAGTAAGGCTGGCAATTTAAAGACATAGAATGACCCTGAAATACAAATCAGCTGGAAAAGAAAACGACCTCTTACTTTTCTGAACCATCATCTTCCTCTTGCTACTTATTGCCACGCCCCCCCCAACATTCTTTATGAAACTAGGTACAAGTTAACTTTATACATATTAACTTTCTAAACTCAGTTCACTAGCCATAATCTTTGTAATATGCAGAGGCTCAAAAGGATGCTCTACATTTGGATCACAGACTTTATTTATGTCATTAAAATGTAGATGTTTGAGAAAAATTGGGGTTTTTTTTATTGGGCATTAATATATGACTAAAGGCATGAATGACTGGGAATAGAATTTTGAATATTAGAATTCAAGCACATATGGTCCTTATATGAAGCCAAGGACCAAATTGAAAGGACATTTTGCTAGGATGCTGAAAAATATGTAATATAGCTATGTAGGTTTATAACCCTCTCTGGGGCTTTCCTGTCCTGAAACTAGCCCCCATATGCACGGGCAAGGAGAGACTGAAGAAAGAGGCAGGTCACTCCACATTGGTCCCTGGCAGTTTTAATAATAACAAAGGGAACTTACACACAAGGCTTGTCCAGGGCTGCAGCAAGTTGACTAGATTTCCACACTTCTCCTCCACACCGTAAAAGCTTATAAAAAGACCCTAACTGGGCTCAGTCACGTGTACCACGCAGGTGTTTCCAACACCACATCACCATCTGAAGGCTGTGTCCTTGGAGCAGCCTCTAGGAACAGAAAGGCAAGCAGAACCAACATTCCAAGGATAGGAGAGCAGATGAAAAGACTCCGAGTGCCCAGGTCCAGCACATGGGTCAATCAACAGTCACGTTTTTTGTTGTGGTTGTTGTTGTTGTTGTTTTGGTTTTTGTTTTTTTGTTTTTTGGTCACATTCCCCAACAAGCTATGTAATTGCGAGTTTAAATACTGTCTCATAAGGAGGGTTATTACCTTTAAAATATTTGTCTATGAAAATCAGCAACAGAAGTCAGTAAGTTTGTTTTCAAGTATGGTATTATTTCAAAATGTATTCCAGTAGAATCAAACCTACTAAGTTAGGCACAGTTCTTTCTCTCACATAGAAAATTTGTCAATACAAATAACACTAATAATCAAAGTCTGTGGACATATCTGTGAAGTTTTTATTTTGAACCACGGTAAATGATTTGCCTGTAAATAACAGGCAAGAAAATATTTATTTCACTTAGTGAAAAACTGTAGTTAAGTAGTTACTCTTTCCATGATGTGACTCAAAAGAATCAGAAATCTGATTTGGCATCAGTATCAATTAAGATTAGTTTGGATTTAAAGGACAGGGAACCCAAACTAAAAGTGAGGGTAAAACTATGGAAGTTTACATCTATATTACATAAAAGTGCAGGTGTGTGGTCTCTGACCAGAAAAATGCTTATGGAATTGGAAATCTAGCCTCTTCCTGTTTTTTCGCACCATTTTTATATGGCTTTCATTCCCAACTCACCTTATAGAAGGATTGTGTTGGCTGGATCCATATAATCTGCATTCTAGACAACAATCAGGGAAAAGAGGGAGAAAGAAAACAGTCAAAGGTTGCAGATTTTTAGTCACAGCTCAATGGTGTGACAGTGACGAGCATCAAAAAAAGATGGCAAACACAGGATTTATTCCAAGTGGCCATGAGCACAACTAAAATTCAGAAAGTCTGTTATAAAGAAAAGACTGGGATAGCTGTTCCTACGACAATATTCCTGAATTTTTCATATTTTTCCCTGGGATATTAAATAATTGCTCAGCAGGTGCATATTCACAAGATTTCACTCAATGGGAGGAGGCAGGAGAGGCAAGACCTATCTCCACATGCCTTCCCCTATTCTCTAAGAGGGGTGTTATCTATTATCCTTTCCCAGTGCTCCCTCAGCAGACCTCCAGTTGCAACCTAATTGGACAGGATGAAGTCACATGTTCACCTGTAACTGCAAGGACAGCTGGGAGAGCCAGGGTCTGTCCAGGAGAATGCAGTAGCTTTTTTGAGCAAAACCAGCGATAATCAATCCTCCTAGATTGGGAATACTGGAGTCCAAACAAAGTTAGAGGTTTGTTAGTAAGCAAGATTGGAGAACAGCTACTGAATAAGTAAACCACAGTGTTTGCCAACATAATCTGGTGTTTTGTGTGAGCTGCTAAAAATAAGGTGGAAGCTGGGGCTCCTGGGTGGCTCAGGTGGTTGAGCCTGCGACTTGATTTTGGCTCATGTCATGATCTCAGGGTTGTGGGATCTGCACTGAGTGTGGAGTCTGCTAGACAGTCTCTCTGTCTCCTGCCCCACTCCCCCACTTGTGCTCTATCTCTCTTTCTAAAAAAAAATAATAATAATTGGAACTTGATACTAGATAAGGTGAATGTTCTCAGCTGCTATTAAAAATTCAGTGACATAATTAACCAAGAATAAAAATACTTAGGACACATTTTCAGTTTTGGAATGTTGTATTAGAACATGGGAAGAAAAAGAAAGAAAGAAAACCATTTTTTTTTAAGTTTCTAAATAATGCTTGGGCTAAATAGGAAATCAAACCATATTATAAACATTAGCATTAAACAAAACTGGGAATACAACATATAAAAATACTGCATGATGAAGCTGAAATTTTTCAGAAGAAAATTAAAAGTCTTAAATGTTAAGAGAAAATAAGAAAAAATAAAAAATACACTAAACATTTCATTTTGGAAGTAATAATAACAATGCCTCAAGTCAATTTTTTAAAAAAGAGATACGCAAAGATGAAAGTGAAAATTAATTATTTAGGGGGTAAAATCGAAGAATTGTTTAGAATTAAACATCTATGAGGTTAATTTAATATATTAGTAGGTCAAAAGATAAAAATATTAAAGATATCTTTAGATGCTACCAGAGAATTTGAAACTATCAGTATGCATTCTTGAGTTTTAAAAAAACAATCCTATGACAAACTAAGAATAAGAGAAAAACATCTTTAACCTATGAAAGAGCATTATGAATCAATAGGATGCCCCTTAAGAGTGAACAAATAATGTCTCCAATTGTGAATTATTATTCACATTATTCTTCTAATAAATGTAGGATGAAAATTAGAGAATTTAGTCATCTAAATAATGGAAAGCTAATAAAAAATGATAATTGTTATTGTCATTAGTAATAAATAGAAAATATAGGTACATTATAGATTATAGTGTCATCTTTGGGATGATACTTGTTTTTCTGGGTGTCTTTCTCACTATTCACAAAGGTACAAACTTGTGTACCACACACTCATGCTTCCAGAGATCTCTGGGAGTACAAGAACAGCAGAGAACATTCAGCTCGTCTGGTATTGAGTTCCACCTCAAGAACCTGAACTGTCAGCCAGTACCTGATTATAATCTTCTATGCAATCTGAATATCTCTAGGCCTCTGACTTTATTTTACACACCATTCTCAAAATTAAAATAAAATTCTAAACACTATAACAACAAAAATCGAATAGTATAGGGTAGTCAAGTTTTTGAGAGAACTCAGAAAAATGCAAGACAAAATACACCATACTCTACACTATATCCTTGTTCTATACCATAGTTCTATAATATGAGAAATAACCGGTTTTTGTAAAGGTAATGTAGAAGTATTTTACTCATAATACAAATAAATAAGAGTAAACCAAACTCAACACTTTTAAGCTACAACACTTTTATGAAGAAATAATAAACCTTTACTTAAAAACATAATACATGACCTTGAATAGAGACATAGCACATAATACTAGAAAAAAAGAATCAGTGTGGAAAATATTTCACTTATTTTCAAATTTATATAAATATAGTACAATTAAGCTTTTATCGCCTAATAAAACTTATATTTGTGGCTTTCCCTAAAATATAAACTTTACAGAATTCCTAAAATTTAATTTGGAAGTTCTGGGGAGATGTCAATAAAAGGCTGATTTGAAAAGCAACAAAAAACTGCGAGACTGCCAATTTCAAAAATACGCATTAAAACATACATAGTTTTTATTACCACCACAACCACCCCCCAACACAGAGCACTGAAAACCACAAGTCCAAATCGTCCACATTCCATGTAACAATTTGAGATACAACTGCTGTTAGTAGTAGCTGTCTCCACGTTAAGAAGCCATGGAACTTATTTTCAAGAGTGATTGATAACTCCCCTGACCCAAGCCAACTCATTAATAGTTTAACATAATGCCAATGGCAATCCCAGGGTAATTTTTTAAGTTGAAAAAATAATTCTTCAGGTAATCTGGAAGGAGTAAATATACAAATTTTGAAGAAAAATCATAATGGACTAGTTGCCCCACCTGTTAAATTTTAAAGTATTCTGTAAAGATTTGTAAATAATAAGTTCAATCACAACACCAGATAATGGAACAAAACAGCAAATACAGAAACAAATTCATAAGGAAATATAGGATTTGATGAAGCATTGAAGGTAATGATATTTGTTCATAAAATCATGCTGGAATAAATTTGGGGAATAAAATCATTTATATCTGCTCCTCATACCATAACCAAAAAAATGTATTAAAGTAATAAACACTAAAAATTTCAGAAACACAAACAAAGAAAACACAGGTTATTTTTAGAGAAAGCTATGCCAAATACTCTGATGGAAGTTTTTTCAAAGTATAGATGATCAGAGACAGCAAAGGGAATACAATGAAAGGATATAAATTACCATACCCTCAGCACTCTGTAAGAAAGTTCAGGATAAATCCTTACAGGAGACATCTTATATCTTTTTTATCCCTAGAGCATGGTAATTTGAAATGTTCACCAGCCATTTAAAATATATACCAAGGGGTGCCCGGGTGCCTCAGGAGGTTAAACGTCAGACTCTTGGTTTCAGCTCAGGTCATGATCTCGCGTTTTTTGAGTTTGAACCCCATGTTGGGCTCTGGGCTGACAGCACAGAGCTTGCTTGGGATCCTCTCTATCTTTCTCTCTCTGAACCCCCTGCTCACTCACTTGCTGTCTCTCTCTCAAAATAAATATAACAAACATTAAAATTTTTTTAATAAAATAAAATACTATCAATAAGCTCTTCTTTAACATTTTAAAATCATTTTTTTCCACCTTGAAGTCATATTTCCATTTTACTTCCACCATTAAATTGTAAACTAATAAAATATCATTTTATGATTAAAAGCTTTTTTAACCCCCTTCTTAATTCTGTCACAAAATATGTATGTGCCCAAAATTTTACATTTTATTATAGAAACCTTTGTTAAGCTGTATTTCTTCTGGATTAGGTTGTGTTAAAATTGTTATTAGTACATAATTGATCTTAGTAAAAACATATTACAAATTTAAAAGTAATTTTAACATGAAATTAAATATTTTAGAATGCATATTTTAATGAGATTAATAAAGCAGTTTCTGTCGGTTACTGAACTTATCCATGGATAAGTAGGAATTATTGCTAGAATATGACAGTTTACAATCAATCCTACTCATATTTTTCATTTTATTACTCAAAGTAATAAAGAAACATTTAGATGAAAAGGGTTTCGACATCACCAAATTCTCTGAACTGTTCAGAATTACATGCCAAAATAAAATAATAGTCTATGATCAAAATTATTATTAATTACAAATCATTTGGCAAGAGATTAGGTAATGCTTCTAATTTGTGGAAAGCAAAGAACATGAAACAATCTGAATTACATTTTTTTTACCCAGTTATTAGTATCATTTGTTGTCTCAATTTGGGGAAGATATGATGGTTAATTTGAAGTATCAACTTGACTGAGTTGAGGGATGCTCAGATAGCTGATAAAACATTATTTCTGGGTGTCTGTGAAGTGTTTATAGAAGAGATTAACATTTGAGGGGCACCTGGGTGGCTCAGTTGGTTGAACTGTGACTTCATCTCAGGTCATGATCACACAGTTAGTGAGTTCGAGCCCCACGACAGGCCCTGTGCTGACAGTTCAGAGCCTGAGCTTGCTTTGGATTCTGTCTCTGTCTCTCTCTCTGCCCCTCCCCTTCCCATATTCTGTCTCTGTCTCTGTCTCTCTCATATAAATAAACATAAAAATTTTTAATTAAAAAAAAAAGAGAAGAGCTTAGCCTTCGGGTTGACAGCAGGGTGAAGATTGCCCTCAACACTGCAGATGGGCAGCACCCAATTCACTGAGGACCTGAATAGAGCAAAGAGCAGAGGAAGAGCAGGTTTGCTGTCTTTCCTTGAGCTAAAACATAACATCTCCTCCCCTCAGGTATCAGCTTTCTAGTTCTAGGGCTGTAAGACTTGAACTGGGATTTACACCACCAGCTTCCCTGGTTTTCAGGCCATTGGACTCCGACTGAATTACACCATAGGCTTCCCTGGTCCTCCAGCTTGCCAATATGGCAGATCATGGGACCTCTCAGCCTTTACAATCATATAAGCCAATTTCTATGATTAATCTCCTTTTTACATATTTCTTTGTACAAATTATTGACTGTGTAACCCTGACTAATTAATCATTATAATAAACCTAGGTTTAAAATCATAAAATGATTATAATTTATGCATTTGGATAAACTCATTTGTTTGTGCACATTGGGTGAGTTAGGCAGGAGAATTACCAGAAGAAACAACATCAACAACCAGAAACAATAACACAAACAAACCTTTTCTTAAATTAGGAATGTGTATCCATTTGAAACCAACGCTCAATAGTATTTTGAACCATGAAACACTAAAGGCATTCCAGATAAAATCTGAAACATGTCATCACTAACATTTCTCATTATAACAGAAGTTCCTGCCAATGGAATCTCACAACAGAGAAGTGGAGACACATCACTACTATGAAGAAACAATCAAAATTATTATTATTAGTGAAGTATAGGATTGCTTACTTGCTGATAAAGTTGAGATAGCCAAAAGAAGAAAAGAAAAGGTGACAAAATTAGACCTAATAACCGAATTTTAGTTGGTTATTAAACAAAGTGATTAGCATTTGAATCCATAGACTGAGTAAAGAAGACTGCCTTCACCAATGCAGGTGGTCACCATCCAATCCATTGTGCACTTGAATAGAACCGAAAGAGTAAGGGTAAATTTGCTTTCTGCTCGAGCAGGGATATCTACCTTCTCCTGCCCTCATATTGGGTGCTCCTGGCTCTTAGGCCTCAGTCTTGGTCTGGGATTTATACCATTAGCTCCCCTGGTTTTCAGACTTCAAAATTTCGACTGGAACTGCCCATTAGCTATTCTGGGCCTCCATCTTGCCAACCACAGAATCTGAGACTTCTCAGACTCCACAGTCATGTAAGCCAATTTCTCATCATAAATCTTTTTCCATCTATTTCTAAAAATACAGATTTCCTATTGGTTGTTTCTCTGAAGAACCCTCACTAATATAGGAGGGATACCCAAAAATGCTTTATCCAGAATTTGCAAATGGCAATTTATTGTACCTGTCATTCTTTCTCTTAGATGCATCTTGCATACCTTGCTATACTAAAAAAGGCCTTCCTTATATAGGATAAGTTTCTGTGTGCCCCTCCAAATTTATTCTCTCTTTGTTCTTCTCTCTGTTCTGTTGTATCAAGTCGTCAATGGGCTTTCAGGCCTGCTAAATTCTCTCTGCTTCAGCTAATAAGAAGCTCTAGTAAATTATCTAAAAGAGAAGAGTAAAGTCCAGGGTGTTTATTCTCCAGAATCCTTCCCTTTCAAGGCTTCCCCAGACTGTCCCTAACCAAAAGTCAGTGCTCATCTCCCAGAAGCCTTGTCTACAAGATTAACTCTCTTTCCAGGTACAAATAAGCTCTCTCTTCTTTTGTCTCTTTGGCTTAGTGGTGGTGACAGCTTTACTGCTGCCTGGTCCTAGTTCCTGTTTTACTCCTGTGGTTCCTCAATGCCACCACTCCTCTTTAATCAGTCCCTTTGTAAATAAACTATCAGCATACGCTCTAATTTTTGTGTCATCTGTTGAGATCTCGAATGATACAGATTTGGAGTAATGAAGATATTTTAATTCTATTACAATGTTACTAATTTAGTATTTTAAAATGTTTTGAGCTTTAAAGATATTTTTGTCAAGATTTATTGGGCTGCAGATTAAGCTCATTCAATCTGTGAAAAATACCCACAGTACAATCCAATTAGCAAGGCCAATTCTTGTTTTCAAGCCAAATATCCAGTTCTTTGTCACATAAAGTCTGATTTCATTTATCAATTTGCATAAATGTGTTATATGTTTCAAGATATATTATTAAAACTATTAAGAAACTAATAATGGCACACATCTTGAAACATCGATGCTGTGAAGTCAAGATTGAAATGTTATACCTCTGATACAATGAGTTTATTCATTTCATTATAAATTATAAATGAAAATATATCAATATACTATCATATATAATATATACAATATATGTGACTTCATTTGTAATAAGACTATGCAATTTATTTAGCCCAAATTAGTCATTTATGACACAAGGAACATGATAAAATATATAATATTCCTTTTGATAAACTTGTATGGGTACATATATTTTTGGCTTTTATAATGACTAAATAAGAATCAAAAATAAAAAAAATAAGAGGGACGCCTGAGTGGCTCAGTTGGTTAAGCATCTGATTTCAGCTCAGGTCATGATCTCATAGTTCGTGAATCTGAGTCCTGCACCAGGCTCTGTACTGACAGGTCAGAGCCTGGAGCCTGCTTCACATTCTGCGTGTGTCTCTCTCTGTCCCTCACCTGCTTGTGTTCTCTGTCTCTCTGTCTCTCTCTCTCAAAAATAAATAAACATTAAACAATATTTAAAAGAATAAAAATCAGTAATAAATCCATTTAATTTCTTTTTTTTTTTAATTTTTTTTTCAACGTTTATTTATTTTTGGGACAGAGAGAGACAGAGCATGAACGGGGGAGGGGCAGAGAGAGAGGGAGACACAGAATCGGAAACAGGCTCCAGGCTCTGAGCCATCAGCCCAGAGCCCGACGCGGGGCTCGAACTCACGGACCGCGAGATCGTGACCTGGCTGAAGTCGGACACTTAACCGACTGCGCCACCCAGGCGCCCCAATCCATTTAATTTCTTATAATCATGGTCAAATATTCTTATATATTTAATGAAAGAAACAATGATCTATTGCTAAAACTAATAGATCTGATAGCCATGATACAATTTAATTATTGCAAATTATAGGTAAAAGAAATTAAATTGTTTATAAGTGTAAATAAGATAAGAGTTGACTCTGATTGGAGATATAGCTTTTGACATGATTTAATAAAATAGGTTTTATCTTTCTTATTAAATAAGCTGAAACTACAAATCAGAAATCTCTCTCTCTCTCTCTCTCTCTCTCACACACACACACACACACACACACGCACACAATTTTACACTAAGAGTTTTTACTTTGGGAAATTTTTTGTACAACATACAGATACATTTTAAGATATCTTTATTAGTACACTACATTGATTCTGCAGTTTGAAAGTGCTTTTATTATGAGGAAGAGTACTGATAATAGCTTATAAAAATTGCTTATGTTTAAATACCAAGGGTCAGAGAGGACGGAAGATGTTGGTAGCATTCAATAATTTCTTTATGCTTTTTCTTGTGCTCACAGAACTCTCTCTCATGTCATGCATTCCTTACTTAGAGCCAGGGATTGGAAGAAGTGATGTTATTAAAGGCAATTTATCATCATACATACCACCCCACTCTACCATATAGCAGATAGATTACATTTGTATAAGAGGTCAAGGGTTCCCCTGCAATGAGCATGTTTTCATATACTTCACTCTTAAAAAGCATATTTATGATAGAAGCAGACAGTAAGCCCTATGGGTTTGGGCTGCATTAATTAAATCATTTAAAGGAGTCACTTTTGTTTGATGTCCTGAAGACTGTCAAACAATACATTTTTGTTACGTAAATTCAAAGATCCAGAAGTTCATTTTCTGAAAACTCTCTTGCCAGATTACATTTAAAGTGTGTGTAACAAACGGTTTAACTTTAACCAAAGAGAGGTCTGGCCTCTATTAGGCCAGTAGAAGGTGATCTCCAGACCCTTAGAATATCCTCCCTGATAAAAGTATCTTCATTTACCTAGAGATCTTTACCAGCAGACTTCCAGCAATGTGAATTATGATGAGGACTTTGGGCCGTATCATATCCACTCTGACTCCAGTTAGCTTGAGACTAAAGGTTAGCCATGTGGGAAGTCAAACATGGCGTTCCAGTAAAACTTTGGACACTACAGCTCAGATGAGCTTACTTGGTTGGTGACATTCTGCTTTTACTATTGCATGTTGATGCCAGGAAGGTAACATATCTCAAAGAAAATGAAAGCTCCATGTTTGGAACCCTCCCTGACTCTGCTCTGTCTCTTTCCTTGGCCGATTTTAATCTATATTGTTTCCCTGTGATAAACCATACTGTGTGTGCAGCTTTCAGTAAGTTCTGTGGGTCCTCCTAGTGATTTAGCAAACCCAAGTTTGGAAATCCCAAACCTGTGATTGGTATTAGGAGTAAGGACAGTCTTGTGGACCATGCCTCTAGCTTCATAGAAAATATCTGACATATCCCCCCATTACAAGTACTCCCTTTGATGACATTGTGCTATAGGACATTAAATGCATGTTAAATCATGCCTAAGATAGATTTTTAACATGATGTTAAGAAAGTAGTAATGAGCTGTCTAGCTACCAGGAGATCATAGAAGGCAAAAAGATTTTCTTAGAGTATTGTTCTCAAAGGTACCAGTTACTGGAGGAAAGAGGAAACACGGAGTCAGAGAGGATCCTGCTGGCAATTATTGCTATAACATGTGCTATTGGTATTTATTGACTGGAGTCCATTTATCCACTGGGAGTACATCAAGCTACAGAGACATTATGGGCTGAAGGAGCTTGGTGGTGTCCATCATCCCAAGGTGTAAAACAATGAACATCTAGGGAAAAGGCTAAAGATGTTCTGCTTCACAGAAGAAAACTTGACCCTCCAGAATGCCTGAGCTTGGAAGAATTATAGAAAAATCATAGCAACTTGAGGTTGTAGCCTAACATTTAGTTTTTAATAGAAGGTGTTGTCTACTAAAAGAGCCCTGTAGTGCTATTTTCTAATTGGATTTCCTATAAAATAAGAAATGCATTCATCTGGAAAGAATTGCCTCCTAAGAATTACAAAGTACTTAACACCTTATAATTAAGCTAAAGTTTAAAATGTGTGTGTGTATGTGTGTGTGTGTGTGTGTGTATGAATATATGAATGTTTTTAAATAATCTGAATAAATTAGTAATAATATTTAAGTAACAATATGAGGTATACTTTACATTTGGCAGAGTGGCTTAAACCTCTAAGTAAATCAACACAAGCTTAACAAAATAAAAACAAAACTGAACTGAGTTCACTTTGAATGACGTCAGTCTTGTGACAGAATGTGAACCTGTAGCACAGTCTTTGGTGGATCATCTTTAACTGTTTCTATGACTAGCTTTTTTTTTTTTAATATTTATTTATTTTTGAGAGAGAGAGACAGAGCGTGAGTGGGGGAGGAGCAGAGCGAGAGGGAGACACAGAATCCAAAGCAGGGTCCAGGCTGGGAGCTGTCAGCACAGAACCTGACGCGGGGCCCGAACCCACGAACTGTGAGGTCATGACCTGAGCCGAAGTTGGACACTTAACCGACTGAGGCACCCAGGCGCCCCTCTACGACTAGTTTTTATTAAGAAGCAGTTGACTTTGGGTTTTAAAGGGATCAAAATGCTGTATCAACAATGAAAGATAGGACTTTACTTCTGTAAGAGAAGTTAAGAAAATAATGGAAGAAGCATTTAGTAAAGTCTGTGAATTTTAAATATGCAATATTAACTCAGGTAATGTATATTTAATCAGTTAATTGTCTAAAAATCCCATGGCAATGTATTTCTGATTATTGTTTCCATATAGTCAGGTATATTTGTGCCCACTGTTCCCAACAAACAGCAAAAGTGTGGAAACATACAGATGAAAGTCATCTCTCAACTTATGACCCAAGAATCCCCAGGACCTAAGCTGATGGTGAAAAAAGTTAGCCACTGAACATAGTATTCAAAGAACTGTCAGGAACATTCAGCAATAATTGATCACTGATTGTAAGCTGAGTGTATTCCATGTGCTTCACACACACACACACACACACACACACACACACACACTGCTAATAATGATATTTGATCAAACTGGTAAATTATACACAGTACTATTTAGTGGCACAATCTCACTCTAGCACTCTCCAGTGGCAGGAAGAAGGATGAGGAGTTTGTATTTACAATTTGAGGAGCTTTCAGGGAAAATGATCTTTGTCTTTTTATAAAATTAAGAACTGTATAAATTCCTATGACACTAGAGATTGCAGCTATCTTTCTCTGACTTCTAGAAGTTGACATTTTAATTGCAAGGTCATAACCAGGCATAATGCATGTTTCTGAATAGGCAGAGTAGATTTTTGCAATGTTCTCATTCTTAGGGATATAATACCATGAATGACAGCAGAGTGACAAGGGTGGCTTAGGAATAGCTCACCAAAAACATTCAAGGCAATCAGCTAGTGAAGAAATGGGATCCAATATTTCCACTGGGCTCTTAAATCATTGCATTTCAGCAGGAGATGAAGGAGAGTAGGAAAGAAGGAAGGGAAAAAAAGGAGCAAAATAATGAAGCTATAGGCATTTAAAGTGGCTTTAAAATAACTCCTTTTTATCAAATTTCACCTGTGTATGCAAGGCAGTGTTGTCTAACAAAACAGTTGAGAAGTAACTGTTTATTATTGATGGTTGTTCAGGCTCCTTCAGAGGAAGGCAAAGCTGAGCACTTCTCCAATGCAGCCTTATCTCGGTGAAGCAGCAGCCCTGGGAACATAGACACTCCATCTGTGTTACAGGCTCTGATCTTAGCAGCTGAAGAACAGCAGGTGATAGACTCCTAACCTCTGGGGAGCTGAAAAAATCAGACAGCAAAGAAATAAATACTTGGCCCAAATGACTGATTGCATCATCACTGTTTACCTACCTACAGCTCCTTGGAAATTATGCATTATCGGTTTCAAATCACACACCTTACGTTGCCTGATGTTTGAAGCTGTTGTAGTGTTTGGCTGGTAGCCTGAATTTCAGTGGTTGTCGATTCCAAGTGTTTTATGAGTCTTGTGCCTTTGATACTTGTTTCATTTCATTATAAGGGACAACGCTCATGTTATGTAATGCATTGCGTTTTACACAATTTGCCCCGTGTGGATAAGCATGATGTTTGGGTGAACAATCTTGTAAAAGTGAAAAGAAGAACTGAAAAAGAATTTTGGTTTTAAATTGCATATTATTATCTGTTCAGTTGTTATTGTGGCTTTAATGAGCTGTTTTGTTTTTTTCTTTGCTTTTCTCCTATTATTTTCTGTTTGATGAAAAGAGGAGCAGGTGTTTTTTTCTTCACACTTAAGTGGCCTGATAAAGCATGCAAGCTGGAACAGGGAGAGAATATAGAATCCCCCGGGATTGAGCAGTGGGTCTGTATAATTATTTTATGTACTCATTCTACTGACATTGTGACATATATAAATATATTCAATACTTTTTAAAGGGATGCAGATTGCTATTTGTGATATAAAAGTTTTGCCTTCTCAGTCATGAAAAATTGATGAATTGAGAGAGAAGAATTGTTAACTATGAGTAAGTGTTGGTGAGTAAAGAATTTCAAAGTATGTTAGGACTGGTATGTCAAGCCTTTTCCCCAGCTGAGGATACATAAGCCTCTGGCTTCCCTCCACATAGTAGTTCTGTGACCTTGGGAAAGTTCCATAATCTTTATGTTATCTCCCAGTTTCTTCATATGAAAATTATGCAAAAAGAGATTAAACAGAACTTTCATGAGAAGTCAATGAGATAACCCACATTAACAGCCTAGAATCATGCCTGGGACATGGGGAGTGTTTTAAAAATGCTGGCTGTTATCTCCATCCAAATTCCCTTCCCCAAGTCACCGAGTAAGAAAGCGATTTAGCTAAATTATGAATCCAGTCATTCTAATTCCTGAGATTTAGCCACTGGAAAATGTCCATTTTCTTCACTAAAGTCTATTTGTTGTGCTGTTCATAAAATTTGCATATACCATCGAGCATTCTATGTTCCTTCTAGTTTTCAATGATAATCATTCAGGTTTCAGGGACTATAACATGACATTCAGGAGAGATAAATTTTGTATTCAAATTGAAAAACATCTGGCATGGAAAGAGAGTTTTGACGTCTTTTGTAGTGTTGGCACACGTTTCCTATTTCAGATTTAATTAAAACTTCAAAAATGTAGTTTTCTTGGAAGTAGTCTTCTTAATGTCCACTTCCAGATACATTATTTTTGTAAATAAAATTCTTAGCTTTGTAGGGTAGCAGAAGATGGCACCCCAAAATATGCCACACTGACATAAGGATTATTTTGAATGGAAGGCAACTGAGAAGAAGCAGATACAAGTAAAGCTCTCTGCCTTCCCACTGTATGCCCAAAAGCAGGACATAAGTTTGCAAAGGTGTTCCCCTTCCTGTCTCCACCAGGAAAGACAGAAGTTAATTATCAGAGACAACTTTAGCATTTCTGGGGAAATCAGTTAACCAGAATTTTTCTTTCTTTCTTTCTTTCTTTCTTTCTTTCTTTCTTTCTTTCTTT